>NC_081564.1:56980106-57234942 GCF_022355385.1 Mustela nigripes | reverse complement strand
CTCACAAAACAAACTGAGGGTTGCTGGGGGGAGGGGGTTTGGGAGAAGGGGGTGGGATTATGGACATTGGGGAGGGTATGTGTTTTGGTGAGTGCTGTGAAATGTGTAAACCTGGTGATTCACAGACCTGTACCCCTGGGGATAAAAATATATGTTTATAAAAAATAAAAATAAATAAAAAAAAAAGAATTATACTAACTAGATCACTGCAGGAAGCCAAATATTTTTGCCATCTAGTGATCTACTCGCAGGCAATGTGGCAACATGGTCAAGAACATATGCTCCGGGCACCTGGGTGGCTCAGTGGGTTAAGCGGCTGCCTTCGGCTCAGGTCATGATCTCAGGATCCTGGGATAGAGTCCCACATGGGCACTCTGCTCAGCAGGGAGCCTGCTTCCTTCTCTCTCTCTCTGCCTGCCTCTATGCCTACTTGTGATCTCTGTCAAATAAATAAATAAAATCTTTAAAAAATAATAATAATAAATAAATAAATAAATAAATAAATAAAACTACCAAAATGTTTTCTAATGTGGTTGCACCGTTTTATACTCCTGCTACAAATAGAGTATGAATTTCCCTGTGTCCTTGCCAAGACTTGGTAGGATTGGACTTTTACATTTAATTACACATTACACTTTTACATTTAATTACCATGTATAGGCATCTTGCTGTGATTTTAATTTTGATTACTCTGAAGACTAGTGATTCTGAGCATTTTTTCACGTGTTTATGACTATATACCTTCTGTTGTGCAATATTTATGCAAATTATTTGATCCTTCTTCTGCTGGATTGTTTGTCTTTTTACTATTGAGTTGTTACAGTTTTTCATATAATCCGCACAGAAGTTTTTTGGTAGATAGTGTTTTTCAAATACAGTTTTCCAATCTGTCTTGCCTTTGAACATCTTAATGCTATCTTTTGAAAACAGATTTTAAAATTTTTACTAATTTATCATTTTCTTTTATAGTCCTAGGAAATTGTTGCCCTGCTTTAATTTCACAAAAACTTTCCTGTTTTCTTCTTGAAGTTTTATAATTTTAGCTTTCAGATTTAAATTTATGAAATGTCTCAAGCAAATTCTTATAAATAGTGTGAAGTAAAGTTCAAGGTTCTTTTTTTTTTTTTTCCCCCAAGAGGGATATCAAGGCTCCCAGGACCAATTTTTTCAACCGCCTCATTTCTCAACATTGGAAATATTTATCCCATAGTTATTTTTTTCAGACTCTATGTATTAGTCCTTAAGCAAAAAGCAAACCCTTGATTAATGTAGCTTTATAATAAATGTGAAATCAAATAGTATAAGTCTTCCAATTGTGTTCTTTTTTTTTTTTTAAGTCGTTTTGGCTACTATAAGCCATTTGTGTGTACACAGAAATTATAGAATCAGCTTTCCAGTTTATAGAAAAATCTTGCTGTGATTTTGATTAGAATTGTGTTGAATATATACACAAATTTGGAGGAAATCCATTTTTTAATAGTATTGAATCTTCTGACTTAAGAACATGAATATCTCTCCACTTTTTAGTCTTCCTTATTATCTTTTTGCAATGTCGTACAGTCCTCAGTATACTGGTTTTGCACATATTTTGCTAAATTCATCCTTAATTATTTGTTATTTTTAATGCTATAGTAAATCATATTTATTAATTTTATTTTCTAATTATTCATTGGAAAAACATAGAAATCCAGTTGGTTTTTATATTGACTTTATATCCAGAAACCTAGCTAAATTTTCTTATTGGCTTTTGGTATCTCTCCTAGGATTTTCTGCATAAATGGTCATATCATTTGCAAATAAAGACAGCTTTACTTTCTCTTTTCTAATCGGCATGCCTTTTATATCTTTGGCATGCTTGTTGCGCTGATTAGCACTTTCTATACAATAGATAATTCAAATGGTGAGAGCAGACAACTTTGCTTTATTCCCAAGTTTAGGGACTGAACCATTCAGTTTCACCATTGAATATGTTACCTATATAGATTTTTATCAGATTGAGAAAGTCCCTTAATCCTAGTTTACTGAGAATTTTTAAGGTAAATATCTGTTGAAAATTTGTCAAATGTTTTTCTGTATCTATTAAAAAGATTGTTTTATCTCTTGTTCCATTAATGTTGAATTATGTTGCTTGATTTTTGAATGTTAAACCAACATATATTCCTAGAATAAACTTCACTTTGTCAAATGCATTATCCTTTATCTACACTGCTATATCACTTCATCCCTTATGGTTTCTGCTTTTAAATTTTCATATTTGAAGTCTTTATCAACCATGCATCGCAGAGACATTGTACTCTTACACATTTCTATTGCCTTCATACTTTTACTTTTATAGAATTTTAATTTTGTAGAATTTTAATCTGGAATCCATCTTTGTATGTGGTATTAGGTAGTGTTCCGGTATTGTTATTCTCCATGTAGTAATCAGCTTTCTGAAACTGTGCAAGAATTTGTGGTTTTTCTCCCATCGATTTCTGCTACCGCCTTTATTATGTATTATGCTTTCAAATATGTTAAGTCGGTGTCTGTGTTACTGATGATGTTTCATTGATCTACTTTCCAGACCTTATAAGAAAACCATACGGGTTTTTTTTTTCATTATTTTACTCCAGCTTTGTATCTCATCTTACTTTCTCTTATGATTATGCATACCCTCCCACAAACTTTAATTTTCTTTTATAAATTTACTCAGTTCTTCCTGGACTTTTATTCTTTGATATAAATTTTATATTAAGTTTATTAAGTTAAGCAATAAATCTAACTGGGTATTTTAGTGGAATCACATTGTAATTATAGACTAAATTGAGAGATAATTTACATACAAATAATATTTAATCATCCTATCCAAGAACATGGACTTTTCATTTGTTCAAATTATCTTCTGTGTACTTTCTTCACATTCCAAACTTTTCCTATAAGAGGTCTTATTATTTTTATTAAGTTAATTCTTACATACATTATAGTTTTTGTTGCTATTGTGAATTGTATTTTACTTTTTACTTATAATTTCTAGCTGATTATTGCTGGTGTTATTAACTTTTATTAGTATTTAGAGTTTATATATACTATTGAATGCAGACTTTACGTAACCAAGTTAGCAGCAGTTAACAACACTCCCAGTTACTTGAGATGATATAGCAAATATTGAATCTTTATAATATACCCCCTACCTGTGTATATTTGGTATGACCCATACCTTTGGGATCTAATTGGGCAAGATCCTGAAACTCTTTCTGTGTATATATTACCTCTTTCAAGAGTATTCTTCTACTTCTTTGTTTGAAATTTACCTTCTTAGAGTAATACAAATAATAGAAAGTGGTGCCAGAGAGCTGTGAGAAGACCCTCACGTGTAAGTCAACTGTTTAAGGTACTGTCACCATTCTTTTTTAATTTCTCCTTTTTCTCAAAAGAAGTCTATATCACTCAGATTATGAGAAGACCTGCTTCTGGAGGGATATGAGAATTCAAAATTCTCAGATTCATTTTTGTCTCCCCAGTGTCTTCATCCAGCATTGCAAATTATATTTTTCCCCAACCAGTACTTTTGATCAGCATATGAGCTTGTTGTGATGTCTGTTGCAACTCAGAAATACATACATTTAGACCTTAGGTCTCATTTTCATCCTTGCCTTTTCTGTAACTAAAAAAGAAGGGTTTCCCTTAAGGCCACCTTAGAAGCTCTCTGATTCTTTGTCCGTGGCTTGAGTTAAGAGGTTAAATCCTTAAGCTTCTTCTTTTTTTTTTATTCTTTTGTAAGCTCTTTAATACAGTTAGAAGCAGTTCCCCCCATCCCATCCTATGTAATCACCATTATCACCATAGCAATTAAGTACCTCAACTACTTGATCTCCTTTTACTCTGTCCTCCACCTATAATTCACTCTATCTTTACTAGTGATAATTTTAATAACTGTAATCATGGATTATCAGTGTCTCCACAGAGATCATCTATTTGTTATTCAAAAATATTAATAATTCTACCCCAGAATTCCATGTTTTTAAGGTATAGGGGGATGATATTCCAAGTACCAGTAATTCTATGAGTTCTATGAGTTCTCTTTAGAAAAGAGAAGATATATTTTAAAGGGATAGTTTACATAAGGGGGGGCACCATTAAGTAACCCCTAATGATGATTAGACACTTGAGTAGCAAAGACTGTGAAAATCTGTTATCTAGGTCTGAAGAATTGAGAAGAGAAATTGGAGTTACCAGGTGCTTGGGAAATAAAAAGACACCATCCATGGGAGGTATATATAGCCTTAGAGAAGAATAGCCCCTGACAGTCTTATCAAAGTAGGAGTCAGTAAGGAGAAATAAACTCCCAGACTTCTCACTCTTCCAGCCCTCTGTTCCTTTGCTAATTTTTTCCAATGGCTTAACCCAACAAAACTCCAGAGGACGAGGAAGCCTGAGTGATGCATTCTATTTTGGTCAGCTTCTAGGAACATTGGGGAGGATAGAGAAAGGCATAAAATAGATCTGGATGGAAGCATGCAATCTGCTTGGTAGAAGTTGATAGCTGTTGACACTGCTATATGAGAAAATAGGATGGTGAACAAACATTAGACACAGTGATATACCAACTGTAGTAGTGCCTGATCAGTAAGGTCCCTTACCAGTGGGTATTCCAAGCATGGATGCTTTCCACTCCAGCCAGGCATCTCCATTCATTCAGAGAATGGGTTTTCTCTTCCACTCAAGGTCCTATACCTATTGGTTCTGTCTTGAGGCTTTCTTGCCCCAAGAGAGGAAAATGCTCAGACTTTGACCAGCTGGGTTGCTTCACTGAGATATCCTCAATCTGCCTTGTAGTCCCTCCATCTGCCTTCCTATTCTTAGCTGTCACCACCTCTGGGCAGAAGACAACTTATAAGCAAGTCCTCACCTTTTCAGCAGCATTTCCTATGCATGTTCTTAGCTCTGCATTTTCTCCATACCTCTCTTTCATTGGTATGTACTGTCCATTCCATAGAGAGCCTTTCCTTCTTATTTTTCCTCCATGGATAAATATGGATTTATTCATTTGTGTCTTTTCTATCATTTCTAAAAAGTCTATATTTAACAAATATTCTTCAGTGTATTTTCAAGCTGCTTCTTAGACAAAGATGTTTGCAATTCTACTAATACCCTGATAACTATTCCATAAAATAAAAAGCCCTTGATTAGAAAATAAGAAAAACTGTCATAGGGAGAACTCCTAAACTGTTAACTTTCTCAATTTTCTTCACTCATGTGCTTAAGTGCTAAATTCATGCTTATGGGGGAATGCATCAATTTAGAGGGAAAATATTGGCTTAAAATGAGATGTATATTTGTTTGGCATTTACTTTTGTAAGGTTCTGTGCTGATTGGATTGAAGAAGGTAACTCTTGTAACCCCGAAATTCAAGAGTGAAAAGGTGATAGTATTTATTTTTTTCTAATCAGACCACTTAGAAGACAAAACGTTTCATAGCCTGCAAAATCAAACTAGGTTAGGGTAACCTGTTTACTCTATGTTTAGGGTAATACGTTGCTGGTACAGCTTGAAAACACACTTATTCGTCTCACATCTGCAACACTGATGGTCCATTTTTGATGATAGAGTATTTGTCATATTTATAACACTAGTTTTAATGTGTCTAAATTCCAACATGGTTACATTAGAAGCTCAGCAAAGGACCTACATGAAGGTAGGTGTTGTAACAGGCAAACTGGAGAATATTACACCAGTCTAAATCATATTTTCTGAATAACTTCAAACAATTATGTATAGCAATAGAAATATCTCACACTGTGATACTTAGTAATATCTAGCAGAAAAGAAATACAAAGCTAAAGAGATTCTATGGAATCCCTCAAGGGGCCAATGTGAAGTACCTTTCCAGTGAGCACACACTATTGAATTGCCTTAATCCTAACCATCCTTCAAGACTCTACTAAAAACTAGTTATCATGAATTCCTCACTAGCAAGTATAGTGCATAGCACTCATCTTGTCCTTCTCCAGATGCCCACTTTTCTTTTGGTTTCACTCATTTGATATGGTAACTTTATAAAATTCTTCTGTTTTTGCACTGTTACCAAATTGATATTAGTGCACCTTTCATCATAAGCTTCCAAAGGGCAGCCAGATAATCCCTGACATGAAAATGTGTACCTTGCAAGCACACAAATGTGTGATTAAAAAAAAACCTGATAAATAATTATTTGCCTCTCCTACCTTTCTATTTAAAGTAGATAGCACCTACAATTCAGGTTTTCTTAGACATTAAGTTATTTTTTCCCCAATATATTTTCATGAAACAAATTTACACTTTTTTTTATATACCTTCAATATAATTTATGGGTTAAGCCTTTCTAGAAGCTACCACTTGATTGACAGGGGTTTTTTTTACATTTTAAAATTTGCTTTGTTTTTTAATTTTTGATTTGTAGACATTCTTCATATAATCTGGATATAAGTCCCTTATCAGATTAGTGAATTACAAATTTTTTTTTATTATGTTCAGTTAGCCAACCTATAGTAGAACTATACTACATCAAAAACTAATGATGTACTATATCTTGGCTAACTGAACTTCATTGCCAATTATTAATTTGATCTTTAGTTCATATCTGAGAAGATATTTTGAACAAGAGTAATCTCTCATTCTATTTCCTCCTTTACCCTTTCCAACTGACATTAAATAAATTGCATAACTATATGATTTTACCTCATATTTTTACTTCTGAATATAAGAAAAACAAAATATTATTAAAAAGTACTTAATTCCACTCCCTAATATTTCTGTGTAGTTATTTTTTTCTCTCCTCTTAGATTATGAGCCCTAAATTTAAGAGTCAGGCCATCTTCTTTTACACTTCACCTTCTACTTACATACTACATGCTTAGATATATAGGTGAGATAAAGGGTAATTTTCATAAATGCCAAGGAAACTCTTTGGTCACATCACGTGGGATGCAGAATACTCCTAAGAAAGAGTTATGGGTCTGTTTTCAGCCAGGATGAATTCTGGAGGTACTACGTTTATAGTTACCAGAGTTACCAATCTGACCCAGTGGTTAGTAATGCAATGGTCTACTACTTTTCTGTCTTCCTCCCCCTTTGCCTTTCCCACTCTCCATCAGTCCTTTCTTGTCACTAGACAGTCAACATAAAGTAGATATTCCTGTGGCTGAAGTTTCTGCTTTGGGGATCGTAAAGTTGTCATCCAAATAATTTAAGGACTTCTTAGAAGCTATTTGGCTATAAGATATAGCTTGATAATTACAGTCGTGTAAGGCAGCTAAATGTTGAGGGTACCTTGAAAGTTGGTCTCAAATCTATTATTTCATTTCCTTCCAGTCATATCCATTAGGATGCTCCAAAGACCTGGTTCACATTTTCTTTATGTATTGCCCTTTAATTATACTGGTATTTCAACTCCCATATTTCTTTTTACTATTGATACTAATAGCCATGTCGGAATTGTTCTCTCTAAAACTGTAGGTAGACACTACATGAAAAAAGAGCCCCATATAATGTCCCTAGTTGGAAAAAAGAATATTCCCTTTTTTCATCCCTAATTTACTCCAGCATGAGTCATTAACTATATTTTTTGTCATCTTCCCACTTCCAACGTCTTGCATCCATCTTTCATTCTCTGTATTTTTCAGACTTCATTGCCCCACACTATTTCCTTTTCCTATAAAACTTTGTTATAAAATAAACATAACTCAAAATATTGTGTTAACTTTCCAGGGGCATTCGCTATGTCAGTCTCCAACAAACTGGAACTATTTAAGACAAAAGAATATATTTCCAGTGAGAAGTAATGTGATATTCTAAAGCAGATGAAAAGGGAAATCTTTTGGTCTAAGAGATTATTTTAGATGTTTAAGTCAGATCAAAAAGGCAGCATGCAGTCACCATGGGTTTTGAGGTATAGTGTTTCGAGGCAAGAAATCCATTAGAAGGAAGACCATGCATCCAGAAAAAGAAGCTCTCATAGAACCTACCTTCTTAGACCCAAACATGGAAATGGAAGAATCTGGCCCTTTCACTTAAAAAGAAAATCTAGCACACCCAGCAAAATTATTACTTATTGCGTCTTAAAATACAGGCTTCTGATTTGCCATCAAAAATGGTATAACCATGTTGTTTGTGATTTTAATTAGTTTTCCAAACATATGACAAACTAAATTGAATAAATCAAACTGACCTTTAAATTTCTAGAGTTATAGCCTATTTAAATGTCCATAATGCTGCAATAATAACCCAAGTTAATAACCATTTCACTCTCCTCCCTGAGAGGCTCTCCGGGTGATACACAATGTTATTAATTTTGGCGTGATTACAAATTATTCCCATAGTTCAGGTTTAATACAGTATTGATGTTGTTATTAATATGGATTTGTCAGTAAAAATACAAAACTGAGTCAGTCCTAGCTAATGTCAGTTTTAAGGTTAAAAAATAAAAAAATAAAAAAGGACTAGCTTATATTGAAGAAAGTAAGGAAACCCCATAGGTCCTGAGTTTCACTGTAAGGATATTTGGTTTGGTATGAGAAAGGACTCGAAATGATAAAACGGCAGGGCGGGGAGTGTGAGGGAAGGCACTGTAAATCTATCCATTAGCAACTTAAAATTTTAAGATACTGTATATTGGCCATTTCTGTGGTTTTCAAAAATTTCTTGGGGGATTGATTAAATCATGTGACAATTCCACAAGGATTGTCAAAAAGTAAGATTAAAGGTTAATCATCAAGGTTGAGTGAAGAGTATAATAATTTTACTCACAGTATACTACTGTGTAAAGCATATGGGAAAACCAAAGAAAGCAAACTAGCTATAAAGGTATGACTTGGAATGAAAGAGAAAATTATGATGTATGAAAACTGGTAATGCAAGGCAGTCTAGCACAGAAGTAAAGAGTTCTAGCTGAACCCTTGTGAACCTGGATTTAACATTTGACCCTACTTTTGCTGGTTTTATTAATTTTTTAATTTATAAATTAAAATAATTTACTAATATAAGCATCTTTCTGCAAGATACATCATCTGAAATGTTACCTTTAAAATATTACTTATCTCAGAGTTGGCAAAAAGTAAATAAGATAATGCATGAAAAGTGTTTAATGGTTACCTGGCCTATAATGAATGTTCAAAACATGTAAGTTCCCAGTAACAGGTTATCATGATGTGTAAAAGCAAATGTCGCTTTCATCATTTTATTTTCATACTTGGCGAAATAAAGTAATTTCCATAAGGACTCACAGTTATTAAAAATTTGTAATGGGATTAAAACCATGTTATTTCCAATTACTAAATCAGTTACCATACCGTCCCATCTGCTTTGATTGTTTTCTGAGGTATGATCCCAGTTAAAGTGTATACGGAGTTTGATTTTTTTTCACATAAAGATTAAGGCTCCCTACTTTTGCTTTTAGTAATTCAAAGCAACCCTTAGAGTAGAGCAATTAGAAAAGCTGGACAAAAAATTTTCTGCTTAAAGATATGAGACAGTTATAATGAAGTGGAAATTTATGGGTCAAATATTGGAAAATAGAGTTATTCAGAGAGGTGAAACCAGCATCTGAGTCTTTTTCCTTCTAAGTGTTTGTTGATGGTAACAGACACAATTGAGAAGCTGCCTGATACTATTCTTTCTACTTTTATGTATTCAAAATATTCTTTTATGTATTCAAAATATATAAATAAAAATAAAAACAAAACAAGACAAAACAAACATTCCATGGATGTACTCTAAGCTACCTTTCAACTCCATATTCTACTGCTCACTTATCCTTGAACATTATTTATTATTTCCCTTGCCTGGGATGTCCAATGTTCCAAAGTTGATTACTCCAACTAATAAAATATTTTCATTCTTCAAACTCCAAAGTCATTTCCTCCTTGAAGTCAAGACAGCACCCTAAATGAAAGTAGCCTCACCGTGTTCACTTGCCACTTCCTTTGACCTCCTCATAGCAATGAACAGATTGCCTTTTATGTGTGCATATTTGAGTATGCACCTGTCACTTCACAAATATTTTAGATTTTTAGAGAAAAGGTTATGACTGTCATATTTTTATCCCCCTGCTATGACAAATACAGAAATGAATTAAATTTTGTGGGGCCTAATATGTATGAAATTGCTTTAAATTGTAAAGAATGCAAAGGTCCAAATACAAATTAGGTGGATTCATTTGGAAAACTTGAAAGTTTCTTGTGCAGGTTGGGGCTCCTAAAGGTCCACCTTCAGTAGCTCTACAGTAAATCCATTTGTGATAAAATGCAATACATGAAGTGTTCAGTTTGCTGAAGTAAATCCTCAGTAAGGGGGGGGGGATGTTCTTCAGTGGTTCAAGATGTTTTCTTGTGATATTTAAGATTTTCTTCTATTATTCTATATTTGGAATTGAAAATAATATGGCACCAATGAAGTGGTACTAGTGGCCTCTACCTTTTATATTCTGGGTTGCTTCATTGCTCTTGTAATTTTTTTCTTAACGGTAATTAAATCTTGGATATATAGCCAAAGAGATCCCTGCTAGCAAGATATTTCTTAAAAAAAGAAGATCTTCCTAAGAAGGGCTAACCCATAAACAGGGCAAAGCAGGGTATGAAAAAGATTCTACTCCATACTTTATTGTTGATAGTTTTCTTTCATTATGGGGATGGATACAAGAAAGATTATGGGGACTTTGATAACATACAGCCTGGGGAAGAAATCTGTAGGATTAGGGAAATCTCCAAGTAGCAGATGGTGGCTACAAACAAGGGCAATAGGTTGTTTAATGCACAATGTTAACAGGAATATTAAGCTCAAGCTGGGCTAGTGCAATGGTGTGGGTGGCACCAGGGTAGGAAAAGCAGGTAAATAAGTAGTTATCCAATGGGAGTGTTCAGTGCACATGCATGACAGGAAGTTTTATAACAGAGATCTGAGGTATAGTGACCAGAATCCAGACATGAGAAAGATAACTTTCCACACACCAGACTGGGTTCCAAATCCCCTAATTTTGGGTTCCCATCCTATGCAGTGTCTAGGGATCTAGGCAGACCAAGCAGTATGACTGTGAGTGGTGTACCTCTAAGTAGAATCCTGATGTGATGGAGTGGGCCTCCAGAACAGAGCTAAAAAGAATGACATAATCTGGGGCCACTTAGGAAACTGGGCATCCTCTTAGCCATTTTGAGCTATGACCTCATATTTCTGAAAATGTAAGAAGCACCAGAGAAAGGAGTTGTGAAAAGCTGAAGTGGAAAATGCTGAGGTTCCGTGATTTGCTTAGACCACAGACCTATGGGTTTGGAGATGATGACTGTATTTTAAGCATTCGTGATGGCAAAACTAAGGTTAATTAAGATCCAAATCTTTATATTCTATGTTGTGCAGCATTTTCTGAGGGGACTATCTCACCAGTAGCTAGCTACCTCTCTGCCTACCTATCCGCCAAATTTATCTAAGTCCAAAGAACTTCCATTTGGGAAAAATCCTTAAACATGCATTGTATATTTACATCTTAACAATTAATATATAAGAAAAGATAATTAATATAAAGAGTGATCAAGACAGTGCCAAATAGGGAGACCACAAATGTGAGAGTTGTCAATGGGGAGAGGAGTTGTTCGAACTTACAGACTCCTGCTCTTTGCTGGGGATAGAGTCAAGGAGTAGTGATTGTTAAGGTATTAGAAGTCATTTTGATAGTGGGTTATCAATTAAGCTGTCTAATCAAATAGCGAATTCTCAGTGGTTTAAACAGATGCATATTAATTTTCTCACCTAGCAGAAGATCCAGCAGTTGATGGTTGCTACATGGATTTCAAAGCTTTGAAGCAGGATCTCTGCTAGTCCCACACCCTTCCTTTAATGGTCACAAGATGGATACAGTAGTGGCAGGAATCATTTCTTCTCAAGACCTTCATAGAAGTCAGAAACTCAGCAAGTTTCTGTGTTGCTTTAGCTGTCTCCCCCTTATCTGAGGAAGAATCTTACTTAAGATTTTCCTCCAGCAGAGTCTTCCTTATATCTCGTTGGTCAGAACTGAGTAAACTGCACGCTCATAAATGGTCGGGTGGATCCACCTGCCCAGAAATCCCAAAACATTCACCTTGTGCCTGAACCAAACTGAAGTATTGTCAGCGGAAAGAGGGAAATGGCCTACATATATACGGACAGGAGCTCTACAATAGGTGTAGGCATTTCACTTTCCAGTTAGCTTTTGCATGTAACGATGGTGATCAGTGTTTCCAGTTAGAAGTTCCTGCTGATAAGAGTGTCTGATACAAGGATTGGCCAGCATTAAAGATAATTTGGGGCAGTGAGGCCTGCCTAAATTCACACTTTAGAAGCAACCATCTGCTTCACTTAGTCTGTCTACAAATAGGGACAAATCTGTCTTCCTTCTTTAAATACTTTCTCAGAATTTGCTTCTTCTGTCCACCTTTCCAAGATTTCCTGTCTCTCTGATGAATCTAGCCGTTATCTCTTTTTCCTTGGTTATCTCACATTCTGCATGGCTGCCTTTGACTGAGCACCACCAAGCCTAGCAGGCAGAGACCTGTCTCCTTATTCCATCAGTGAGGGTAGCCTTTTCTTAGGCTCTCCAAATGAATAATAAAAATAATTCAAGTCTGCCTATTGCTCCGTGGATAGTAAAGGGATCTTTTTTCTGTACATGGATCCCAGAAACCACTGCTCTGTACAATAGTCAGTGATATCCTTCAATCACCTAAAAAAAAAAAAAAAAAAAATCCTTCTGCCTATGTTGGATTAGGGGGAGTGTTGTATAGGCTCTTTCTTCCTCTTCTTTCCTTCCCAAACCTCAGTACCCTATGGAACAGAGACTGACTTATCTATATGAGGTCCAAATCCCAGAATTATTTTTCAAATGTGTCCTAAGTGCAGCTTAATAATTTTGAATATAATATAAAGGCTAAAAATAACACTGCATTGCGTCCATCTCTCCCTATTCAATGCCCAGTGATATAGAGTCAAACGTGTTTCATTCTGCTGCTTATAAAACTCATAACAATAAAATGTGTTTACACACTTATACTCTGAGAGCTATCATAATGGGTGGACCATACTTAAGTCTTACCAGTTGCCGCCCCCCAAGTCAGCTGAGTCTTTCGGTGACCAGTCACTTTAAGAGAGAAGCAATATGAATTCTGCCAATGAGATCCACCGGCTTGGGGTCATTACCTTTGGTTATTGCTTTTCTTTTCTCCCCATCATTTATGAGTTGAACTTCAGTACTGGGTCAGGAGGGCACTCAGATGTCTGAGAGGATCATTTTATATGGAAACACAGTTGGCACTATGTAATATTGTATAACTTTAGTAGCTCTAGAAGTTAGACCATGATCAAAAGCTGTAACTCTGAAAGCCTCATTGACATGGCTACTATGGCCTAGTTAATAGAGGCATGCTATGCATTAGGTAGATTACCAATATTACTATTCCTAATGTCCAATTACATCAAAACACCTGCTCAGAAACCTTTGCTGACTCTTCATTACCAGAGTTTTTTAAAAGCTGTATGATTGAAACCAGGAAATGTTTTAGTACCTTTTTAAAACTAATCCAGGTACAAACACAATGATTAAAATGAAGCAGTTAAACCAATCATAAATATAAATGCAGTGTACTCTATAGCAACAGAATGACTGGAGGAAAATTTGAGATGTCAACAAACTGATGTACCCTCAAGATTCACATAATACATTTTGTTAAATCTTCACGTTTGTCTTTTTTTTATTGACTATTTTGAAGTTACACAATCTAAATCTAAAGATTTATACCCAAGATCTTAAATTAGAGAGATTGTTCTTCCTTTCCTTTGGAGAGTATCAAACAGATGTTTTCCTGATACAGGCAGGGCTTCAGGAATGATCTGAAGGTTCCAGGAAATTCTGAAGGCCTTTCTAATTCCAATAGCTCAAAAAATAGGAAAAAAAAATCAAATCGTGCAAATCCAATAGCTCTGTCATTGACTGGCATCTCTATCTCTCCAATTTCCATTTGAATAAAGAAAGAACTCATGATACAAGATAAAAATAGCTTATTTTGAAAATAGCTTCATATAATAGGTTGGAAACATACCCCAATAATTTTGTTCAGACTTGTTTTACACCCCTGGATATTTTAATCTAAAACTCACATCATGTATTTCTTCTTTCTCTAAAATAACCTCATTTCTTTATATATCAGAATTTCTTTCCCCCATTAGTAAAAATAAAATCATGTAGGTGCAGTTTTGTTTTCTTTATACTTTGGGGACTAAATTTAACTAATTAACATTTTAATAACATTCCACCATTTGTTCCTGCAGAATTAGGGGACTTGCTCAAGATAGATTAAGATATACTTTGAACCATCTGGAATTCAAGCAGCTTTGATTTTAAATAAGTACTTGTTTTCTATATGCTTGTGGACATTCTGGGGTGATTAACATTTAAGCCATGAGGTAAACTATAGAAAGAATGGAATTTATTTATTTTTATTATACTTTTCACACTCAAAAAATTCTGAATTACTTTCCTAAATCTTAGAATTTAAATATTGGTGAGCATCCTGGCAGAACAGGAACTCAAGGCAATACTGTGAAATTTCACTGATTCAGAATGATTTAAGGGGATGCAGTTTGTATAGAAAGGCCTTCGAACTACAAGATTGTCAAGAATAAACATTTTTGTTACCTTTAAACATACATGCAGTAACCCAAACAAAATTAAAGCACTGTTGCTGATAGAAATACCATCGAACCTGGTTTAATGAATTACTAAGGACTCGTTCTGTGTAAAGGACACACTGAGGGTTACAGTCAGTGTAAGGCATAAATTTTCTGGAAGGGAAAGAGGAAGGCAAACTTGGGGTGATATTGAGACAGGGAAAGAAAATCTTGAATCTGTGCTGGGTTAAAGAACTTACATATTAAATAAAGGAGCTACACGGTTCCATCTGAAATAAGCCCCATGCCAGTTCAGGCCACCAAGATAATCCCTTAATAAGGAATAGATAGCCCTCGTCAAAATAGTAGTTGTGGGCATACATTACGAAAAAAGTTCAAGAAAGGCAAAACAATATTAAATAGTTATTGAAACCTGACACTTGAGAAATTACAAAGTCGGCAATGGCCCAAGTGCTAGGGCTCCCCATTGAGTTTGTTTCCGTGTTAGTCCACAGGGACAGGTATGCTAAAATGGAATTTCAGACTCATACAAGAGCCTTGAACTGACTCCTTAACTCTTTGTGAAGTTATGCCAATGCACGCAACCTCCCATCTCTGTTTGTTCTTGATCCTTTAGTCTGTCATGATTCTTCCTAAAGTTCACCTTTAGCATGAATCCCTCTAGGATTGAATTCACCATTTTTCTTTTTCCTGTAATTATTTTTTTACCTTTCTTCCCTCCTTATCTTCATTCCTCTTATATTTTCTTTTGCACTCTTTTTCAAGATACAAATGTCCATATTTTCTCTACTTGTAAATTGAATACCACTATTGATTCGGCAGCTCACCAATAGAGGATATCAAATGCGATAGAGAGAGGGAGCTGTAGAGAAACTTCTTAGCCTTCCTCCACCTGTCTCATCCCTAACAGCTTCTGTAGCTTCCCAAACAGAAGCTGACTCCATTCACCCCTAACCAGGAGGGTCAGTTAGGACCCAATGGTAGAGAGAAGGATCATTTTTGCCAGGCTATTCTACGTACTTAGCAATACACAAAGCAGGATTTAATTAACTTGGTAACTTACTTGAACAGGTCTTTGCCCAGGCTCCACATATCACATATGGTTCAAGACCTGACCTCACAAACTCTTTAATAAACAATACATTGACATTCCCTCTGTCACTGGCCTCTCAACCATGTCTTACCTAGCTGAGAGTTTGAATAAAGGGTGGACCAACAAAAGACCTTTTACCAAAGCTTTATTACCCTGCCTTTTATCATGGAAATATTCAGTCCACTGACTTTGGTCAACAGCTACCCAACTTAATAACCTTAAGAAATTTTAATAGGTAACATCTGTCCCATTTTTGTTCAACAACATTTCAGACCCTTAATGTCTTTTAATATCTTCTCTCATTCGATCAATAGCATAAAGCGTACAGGGTAGATTTTACGGTAGTTCTTTTTAAAACAGCAAATTCAAGCGTAAAGAAATAAAGTGAATTATCAAAAGCACACAGCAAGTTAGTGGCAGAGTCTAGTCTACATTCCAAGCCCCTGCTTCCTAAACTCATTGTATTCCCAGTATCTTGTACCTCTCTCCACTTTACTGGCTTGTTACCTTAACCTTGTGTGGTAGTCACTTAATTTATTTCCTGCACTTATATATCAGAACACTTTACTGATCTCCATTACCTAATCAGCACATTTTTTTTTCTTTGAGAAAGCCAAGCCATGTCTTTCAAATTCATTTACTGATGACTAATATAATTTCAGTATAAAGCAAGAAACAAAAAGGGAATTTTCTCTGTAAGAGTATAATTCTCTACTTCCATTTTTAAAAAATTAAGTTTATTATAGATTCTACATACTTACAATATTTTGTAATTATAAAACATCTTCCTTTGAAGGAACGGGGATGGCTGTGAAGGTCTTCAACCTAAGGAAGGATTCAGAGTATCTGGAGAGAAGGAAGAAGTTGGGGAGGGATAAATTATTCATTGAATTTTGGACATGCAAATCATCTGAGCTCTGAAAATAAACCAAAACTAGGGATTCTCAGAAAGTAATCATCTTCTGAGTGGAGAGAGAAAGACAGCCATTTGAAACAGGGAATAGTGAATATCATGTCCTAACCCTTATAGGAACCTAACTAAAAGGTAGTACAGAGACTTCTGAGATGACAGTTCTCAGCTTTGGGGTCTTAGGGCCAACAATGATACTAAGAATAGGTAGCAGGATAATAGTTAAGAAGGACTGGTGTCTTCTAAAATGACACTTTTCAAAGGGTGTTACAGAGACAAGAGACCTGAGGGGTGCTTCTTCCTAAAATTTTTCTTGGTCAAATAATTGCTAAACACGAGGTGCTTAGCAATAGCCTCCTAAAGATTCAAAATGCAAAATAACATAATAATTGAAAGGCTTGCAGGAAAGAAAAACAAAATTCATACAGGTTTAGTTATTTTTAATTATGAAATGTTTCAAATGCATATAATAACAAACACCCATATACCCACCACTCAGATTAAATACAGATTAACATTTTTTTCTTGTTGCTGTACCAGATGCAACTGAATTTTCAAAGTATTCTTCCACCTCCCCCTTTAGATGTAAGGACCACATTGAAGTTGTTGTTGACTACTCTGTTCATGTTTTAACTTTGGTTAATCTAGCATTTACCAAAGATGTTTACTCACAGAACCTTCTTATGTAACGTCTATTAACAAACCATGGAAGATCTGAAGTAAGTATATAATTTTGGAACACTGATTTAAGATTCACATATGTCTTTAAAAATAAAAAAAAAACAAGCTAGTGAATATGCTTCAGGCTAAAAGAAATGGGTCAGGAAAGAGAGAAATGAATTTGGGGCCAGAATGAACAGTAATTCCTAGGGAAATAAAAGCTGCAGTGTGAGGTCTCCCCCGGATAGTCCAGAGTTCAAGAGATGACTTCTATGAGCCAGGTGTGAAATTGCCTTTCTTTACCAGGGCATTGGCCAAGGATAGGACTCAAGAGACTAATCTAGAGTCAGAGAGAATACTGCAGGGTTCACCCTAAGAAAAAAGAGAGAGGTTCTGGGAGAAAATAAACAGGCTGAAAACTTGAGAACCAGCAGCTGATCCACGTATAAGTACACCAAGGCTTGATCTAGTCTCCTAGGTAGATAGTTCTTGGTTCTATTGTCATCTCCTCAGGACGTGCCCCGAGTTCACCATGCCTTTCACAAGCTGGACCTCTCTTCCATGTCCCTTGGCCCCCAACAATTTTGACTGGAGTAATTGGTTTACATTTTAGTTCACACCCCCACTGCAGACCCCTAGAAATGGCCACATCAGCCAGTTATCTCAGCTGAGGCTGGCTTTCTTGAACTGAATTGAAAGGCAAAGGAGCACTAATGAATAAGAGTTGACTGGGTAGTAAATCAGAGTTGCACTTGCCCTACTTCACACAGAGGCAACCCATTCTGCACTGTGTGCGGTTCTTCAAAGCTTATCAAAACTGAGTAAATATACTTTACCCCACTTACTGATTACAAGGAATGGCTAACTGCTTTGAGTATTTGGGGTAGTCCCTTGAACTATTTTAACTTAGTCTAGTGTTGCCATATTTGTTTCCCCTGTGAAAGTGCAGTGTGATTGAAAGAGCAACCATTTAAATTTCATGGGTCCACAATCTACCACTTTCTGGCTATTGCACCTTAGCGAGGCACTACCTTCTGTGCCCAGGTCTAACAAGATCCCCCCATAGGTTTTGTACAGGATTAAATGAGCTAATGCTGATGTGCTTTTCTTTGTGCTTAGCAAGTTGCAGATCTGCAAAACTAGAGCTATCTCTATTACTGTTGTTATTATAAATAACTGTAAAACCAACCAAACAAAAAGACATGTTTATTTAGGTATAGAATAGAATGGTTGTTTTAGAGGGTGGGAGGTGCTGTAGAAATCTGCTTGAATGTTCCTAAGCAGAAGAGACAGAGTAGAGTATACAGTAGAAAAGAAGTAAGCTAGACAAATACCTGTGACCTAAAGACATCAAAGAAGGGAAGGGTTTAAATAATATTTAATTAACATTTCACTGGCCTGGGAAAGAAATATACACCTGTGGTCAATCCAACATATAATGTCATTATGTTATTGGATACAAGTGTCCCTTTGTCCCAAAATGCTCTCCCCTCTAGAAACAGGAGTAGAGAATACAAGGCATGTGACTATTTCTATTCATTATTCTGCCTCCCCTTTCTGTTAACCTGCAATGTTATGGGAAGAGTCTGCTGCTGTTTAATCCGATGATTTATAACAAAGGCCCTGATCACATTCTGTAAAATTCAGAGGAGCTAAGAGGACAGGGATGAGGGTCTTGCATAACTGATGGACATTCAACATAGGCTGGTTCAAGTGTCCTAGCTAGCTCATCAGTGACCCATGATGGGCTCCATCCACACATGCCTTGGCACTGCTCAGCATTTTCTGGGTGGGTTCTTCTTTTTTTTTTTTTTTTTTTTTTTTTTTTTTTTTCAGAAAAACAGTATTCATTATTTTTTCACCACACCCAGTGCTCCATGCAATCCGTGCCCTCTATAATACCCACCACCTGGTACCCCAACCTCCCACCCCCCACCACCTCAAACCCCTCAAATTGTTTTACAGAGTCCATAGTCTCTCATGATTCACCTCCCCTTCCAATTTACCCCAACTCCCTTCTCCTCTCTAACACCCCTTGTCCTCCATGATATTTGTTATGCTCCACAAATAAGTGAAACCATATGATAATTGACTCTCTCTGCTTGACTTATTTCACTCAGCATAATCTCTTCCAGTCCCGTCCATGTTGCTACAAAAGTTGGGTATTCGTCCTTTCTGATTCAAACCCTCTCATTGCTTTATTCTCACCTCTCTATTGGAGCCATTTCTATCCCATATGACACGGTTCAAGTCCCCCTCTTCTGTGAGTGTTTTACCATGCCCCTCAGTCCATGATCTTCTGTAGATAGCACTTGCTGCAGAGGGCACAGGCGAGCACTTAATACCTGTCTTGCATTGGGATTGTTTGATCAGATTTACTCATGTCTCCTCCAATAGGATTGTAAGCTCCTTTAGGGCAGAAACCATATCTTCTTCTGCATTTCCTTAAGCTGTTAGCATAGAAATGAGCATATGAAAACTAATTAATAAATGCCCATGAAAAGGAAAGTTTTGAGACCTAAGCTAAAAGTGTGTGCCTGGGAAATTCTCTAGGGACATAAAGAGCTTTAGAAAAACTCCCAAGTCAGAATACATTCACCCTTGCAAATGCATTTAGAAAAGACCTCCAATGCTGACCCCAGAGAGCCTCTGAAGGTATCTGTCATGTGAGCTTGAAATGCAGCATTGTCATTATTCAGATGGAAAATAGAATCACTTATGAGATCATGGCTCATTGTCAATTCTCTATATATTTGCATTTATTGTGACAGATGCTGTCGAATCTCATCCTAGCTCTATTATTCTACAGAAATAGATTGGCCCTCTTATGCTATACAATAATAATTAGGATAATATCACCCATTAACTCTCTATGCCCCTTTCCATCTAGAAAGCTCAGAGAAAGCTTTGACGATTGCAAGCCTAAACTCTACACCATCAGTTTCAACTGGACCCTCACTCTCTCTAAAAATCTCATTTTTGAGTGAAATATTTCATAGGCTATTCACATCCCAAAGGGGATTTTTTTTCAAAGTTTGAGATAATGGGTTTCAGCCATCTTGACTTAGAGCAGAATGAATAAATGCATTTTCTCCACAGAAAATTCATAATGCCTTAAGCTGAGTTTGTGCCTATGACATATTCTTAACCACCTACTGAATTGCTTTCTCTTCATTTCTGAGGTTAAATGGGAGGCCTGGAGCCTCTAGTAGGATTCTACCATATGTGCTGGTGGAAATTTTAAAAAATAATGAAGAAAAAAGAAATACAGTTCCAGAGTTATCAGGCAGCACAGTGAAAACAATAAAATTACTGAAAACAGTAGAGCTTCCCGCCATCTTTTTCAGACCAGTTGTCCATTGGTTACTTTTCCACAGCCTCATACATCATGAGATTATTTTCTCTATACTGAAAATATAAGTGATTGCATGTTTATCTTCTCAGGAGTATCTATATTTTAATAAGAAGGAAGCACAATGATGTAACATGTTGGACTGGTGTTTATAATTTCTCAATTGCATTTCATTTGGTGGCATTATGGATGCCTCAGCATTAATCAACTGGTTGGAGAGAGGAAACAAGCCAAGACAGGATAGGATAAAAGCTGAGGAACATGATTTTATTACTGAGGAAGACACAGTAGTGGGGAACTCAGTGATTGACTTCTGAATGCCAAGTTAGGTGACAAGACTCAGCCCTAGGACCCAGGTCTTGAACTACATGGAACAGGATGATATACTAGCAGTGTACACATTTGACATGATGGCACCTCATAGATATTTTAGATTGTTTTTTTCTGGAAAACCCTCAAATAATGCCATATGGGTGGCTCTTCAGCATGTAGAGGAACAAAATCATCTTGGCCTCCAGCACAGCCCAAGAAGTGTTAATTTTCCACATGTATATTACTCAGTGGAGTCTCGCCTTGTCACTGTTTTGCACCATATCTTCAGTATAAAAAGGGTATGGAGATACATAGGCTCTTTGCCTTTGCAGAAACCACTCTAAGACTAAGACTAGAAAAAAGCCCAATGTTGCCAATACATCCTAACAACTTAGGCTGTATGCTGAGAAGTTCACACACACCTGGGAAGGTGGAGGAGGTTCATCATTGCCGCCTTTAGCTCTTCCCCCTCAGACAAGCCAAAGGAAGCCCTCAGGCAGGGAAAACAAGTCTGAGATTTCAGTTAGAGCTGTCTCCTGCTTGACTTGACCAACTAGTGGTGTGAAGTGAATCAGAATTCCCCTCATGTCACAGCTATTTCTGAAACTTAGTTTGTGTATCTAGAAGAGTAGATAATGAAATTATACTTTCAGGTTTTAATATATTTCAGTTTTGATTGCAGAAGAAGTTATAGAGAATTACTTATGCTTAGAACTGTGCCTGGGCTCTTCTAGGGAAGATGGAATTTGATACCACACCAATTCATTTTTCTTTTCAACTGGATTTTCAGAATAACAATTTTTGTATTTATTTATAATGTTTATCATTGCTCTAATGCTAATTTAATCTCTTTGAAAAAAATCTTCAGGCTGGTAATAAATGATACACTGGGAAATAGGGAATTGATAATACTTACTGATTTCAAACTCTGACTGAAATTCCAGTTTAAATCTACACTTAGGAATTATTTATATCCTCTAATGTCATATCAATTTAAATAATATCCCACTCACTGGGGCATAAAGAATAATGCTAATATTAAAGTTTCTATTTAATATTTGCTAATTGCACATAAAGGGGTTATATCAGCTGCATTTAGGGTGTTTTTTGTTTAATATTACTGTATTAGAAAATCAATGAGGTTCGTTCTCCTAAAATTATTGCTTTTAAATATTGAGTAATAAGAATATTGTCCCTGTGATGTATTCTGAATCATGTGGCCTTGAATGAGTTTCCTCCCTGTTGCAAAGAGAGAGGAATAGCAGGGTGCTTGGTCTAATCTTGTTAATAAATAAGAGTGATCGTACTCCCATTTTAAAATATTAAATTTGTATTTAAAAAGCTGTTTTATTCATGAAATATGTCCATCATCAATAAGGTTTGCAGACTTTATAAAACCAAAAATCTCATGAAAATCAAATGAATGTTATTACTGCAAAGTTGTTTCCTATCCTAAAGAGATGCATATAATCCATAGTTAATGCCCTACCTCAAACCCTTAGCTTGATCTTCAATTTTTTATTCATTCAACAAACTTCAATTGAATGCCTCCAAAGTAGCACAGATTGGTGAGGATGGAAGGAGACTTAGGCCTCAGATGAAGATATAATCACATGTCCTTATGAACTGTGTGCTCTTGGTTATGTTGCCTAACTTCTCAGTTCCTGCTAGCTCTTTTTACAGTGTACTCTTACAGAAGCTCTAGACCCCGATAGGGCACCTTCCCCTGAAATAGCTCCTCCACCATTTCCATATGTGCTGATCATTAAGCATGAATAAATACCATGCTGCAATTAATTCTATACCTGCTGTTCTACTCCTGCCCCTGCCCCATCAACATCCACGTAGAAGAAGTATTTTTCAGAGTTTATTTTTCTGTGCCTAACTCCTTTTAACTCCATGGTGATGGTGATTTCTCTCCCACGATTTTCCCAGACTTAAGTAGACGCCTAAACATCCTTGAGTCCCACTTAAATTCAATCTATGACACCCCGCAGAAGAGACTACGGTGCCTATGAAGCTATTGCTCTGTTCAGCAACAGTGTCTCCAGACATGCTCACTCTCCAAAGGAGGAAATAAGTTATTAATACAATAAATGGAATATAATATACTTGGAAGTATGTTAGGCATGGCATAAACATGACATGAACAAAATGGAGGGGAGAAAGGGAATCCCATGCGTTGAGACTATATTAGGGATAAGTTCAAAGAGGGGATGCGTTCTGATCTGGATATAAAAGAGGAATAAAATTCTGGCAGAAATAGGGAAGGATAAAATCTAATGACATTAGAGGTTGACGGAAAGTTTCTCTAGAGCAGAAGGCAATGTGAAGGGATATTGTGAAAGAGGGCTGGGCAGATGTAAGGAAGAAAACTTTGTTGTGATGATGGTGATGATGTTGAAATATTGCTCTCTTTGATTTTCATCCACCAAGAGTGAAATGTCAGTTCCCGTCACAGAACCCATCCTACCCTGAACTGTTTGCACTTGCCTTGTTGTTCTCATTGTTATTCATAGACCCCCTTTACAGTATAGCAATGTAGTAGTAGCAAAGAGTAGAGACAGGTCACATAACAATGTCATCCCATGGTACAACACTCAACCATAACCAAAATAAGCAGAAAAACTGATTGGGGAGTATGGTTTGAGGTAGAAATGCTATGTCCATTTATAGAGAACACTCATCTTTGTTTTTAGTTTTCATATAGATAGAACATTTATAATATTTCACTATTAAAAATAATTAAAACTGTAAATTTTTTTATCCTTTCTGTAGCTTGTTTCATGGATGCCAATATTTCATGTCCTATCACAATTTAGGTAGTTATAACACCTCTACTCCCCAGCTGTTGCTCTTTTGTTATTGGGATGTGGAAACAGTGGTGGGTGATGAATTCTTATAACCAGGTTGGAAGAACATTGTCTTATCTTCCTGCGCTACTGTTGTTCAGAATTAGGACAGACATCTCTCTTCAGAAAACTATTCTTAATTTCTTGTGACATTATACTTTTCATGGAAAGATGAAGCAGTGAGTCTCACACATCTGTTTGCTTTTTTACAAAGAATCTAAGGAAAAGAAATTCCAAGAAATGGAACTTCAGTGATGGAATTATGTAGCAGTAAGGCAATTGTTTAAAATGTCAGAAAAGAGTATGTTCTAGAAGGTACAAGTATCAAAGTTATAGGTAACAAACTCCAGGTCCAATGCACATAAGAACTTTCTTGTAAAGATCTATTGGGGGGTGGGGGAATGCTGTAGAAAGAATTCTAGCACTGAACGGAAGCTCCAAAAGGATCATCCTTGATGAGGGACTCCCCACATCTATGAACTCTGATAATTTCAGACAACATGACAGCCAAGAAGAAGATATTTTTGGCTAGAGAAGTCTGTACAAATTTGTCAAACAACAGGGAATAGGAGGATACCTGTCACACATCCATAGAAGACTACAATCAAGCACAGGTCTCCAACACACAACTTCAGCAAAGTGTACTAGGGCCATGCTATTCTTTACAAGCAGAAATAGTTAATATTGAGTAAGGTAAACTATGAGTTTAGAGAACATGTTGAATAAATGTTTCTGGTTTGTGAGACTAAACATGAATTCTGCTTCAATACATGGCTAATAAAATGAAACTCAATGTGTGGACATATCTATAGTTAATATTTTTTTAATGCCTTAATTTGGAAAGTTGTAGTTGACTGATGAACAGTAACTTCAACTTAAGAAATTCTGATATTGACCAACCAAGAAATCAATAGCTGCTTAATAAATTAAAAGAAAATACAAATATATCAGACTTATTTAATCAAATTATATATTACATTTAAACTACTTCTGAAGGCTGGTATTTCCCAAGAAAGTAAAGAATGCTGAATGTTTAATTAGAAGTATTATCAGTGTGACCATTACTCAGAACCTATCTTAAATAAATAAATAAAGGACAGAGGAAGAAGGAAGCAGATCTGCTTCCCAGCTTAGCAAGCACAAAGGCAAAGAGGCATATGAGAAAGCACAACATTGCTTGCCCTACAATTTAAAATGTAGGTGACACCTTCATGGTGCAATCGTGGGATATTACAAAAAGACTGTATATCTATATGCACACACATACACATTTAGGGATCAACATTTTAAAAGTTCACCACTGCTTTGATAGATAATCAGAAAATTCTATCACTGGAATTCAATTTTCTGAATTGAACCCACATGTCTAAAACACTTCTGGGAGAGGAAAACTAATACTCATTACTATTGGTTACTAACATGTGAATATGACTTAGTTTATCAAAATAATAATCACTAGGAATGATATATTATAATTTTAGGTATATAACTTAGATTAGGTGTATGGGATTTTTTAATGCAAACAAACAAAAGAATGTACACTTGCAAAATAGGCACATTTAACATGGATAAGATGATATAATGTAGTGCCTAGGGCATTATGATGTTGCAGAGAGGTACTTATTTTAATATTTTGACCCAGACTTGATATACAAAACAGAATCATTATATATCTAGTGGTCTTAAATGGCTTATTAACTTCTTTCCAAAATGTGATTCTTCCTGGATTTCCTGCTTGTCAAATACTACCACCATCTGTTCCCAGTGCGTAGAACCTTGTCATGCAGCCCTTCCTCATGTCTTCTCCATTCCATCCCATGCTATCTCTTAATGCTGTTTTCTCCTTTTGATATCGACATTTTCATCATTTATGATTTGGATTATTGCTTCCCTACTTAACTTCATACTATCACCACAATGATCAATTTGAAATGCGAATAAAGGTCTTTATATCCTTGAGCAGAATAAGGTCTGACTTGGCTGGAGTAGTAATGATAGAAGGGATATAGTGGATGTAGTAGGAATAAGGGAGGTTAAGTATCTGGTATGGGTGGTATAACAGAAAAACAGCCAACCAGAATTATGCCTTGGATGAAGTTCATCCTCCCATTGAGCTGTCAGGGAAGCTAGACACACAAGGAACAATTTCATAATATGTGTAAAATTATCCATTTATTAAGAGCAGAGGAAGTACCTTCACAGAGACCTTCACAGAAGTCTGATAAAAGATAGATGAAAGCATTCTGCTCTAGTCATAGAATTCAGTGGGAACTCCTCTTGTGCCCCTTCCCAGTCCCAAAGACTGGAAAAGGTAGGTTCAGGTATCCTTGCAAAATCAGAGAAAGAAAAACAAATTTGTAGTGTTACAGAGAAAAGCCTGACCTACATTATCTACTCAACTCTTCACTTACAGAAGGTGGAAGAGAAATGGAGAGTCATGACTTGCTTTCCTCAAGGGACAAGACATTTCCCAAGAATGAGAAGTGAAAAAACAGGAAGAAATTTTAAACCTAGCACGTTAACCTGTTTCTAAGAAAACCTGACACCATGCATGCTATAGGATCTCAGCTACCAGGCAATGACAGGTAAGTTAGGAAGGCTGTGTACAGCGAGTGTGGAAAGATGGGCAGAATTTCCCTGTGTGACACCTGCTACTGCTATCACAGTCACCATCCCTACCACTGGGAGCCGCATCTTGTTGACTTCTCACCCCAAATGAAGTCAAAGCTCTGCAGAAGTCTCATCTCATCTACTTACATTAAGTCACACAATCCTCACAGGATTAGGTTCTACCTATTAGTACTTTTTAGTTTTTGTTTATGTTTTGCCTAGATGGCGCCTCAACTAAAGCTTAGAGAAATCTAAATAAATCATAAAATGACCCCCCCCCCCCAAGTGAAAGGATTAAAATTGAAGAGGTCAAAAGGCAGGGCTGAATGTAGACAGATGTGGAGATCAAAGGGGTTTTTTAGTTCAGGGGAAATGGCATAACCAGTCAAAGCAGCAGGAGCAGAAGGAGTGCCTACAGTAGAGGGATACTTTGGCTAGAGAATATGTCTGGGCATGTGATATGATTGAGAGTATGGTTCTGGAGGGAGTCCATTAAAATGGATCAAGGGAAAAGCCACTAGAGATGGAGAACCAAAACGAGATCTATTGTATCCTGAATCATCTATATGCTGGAGGAAGCTCTCCAAAAGGAAAGCAAACTAATCCTCCCAGTGGCAGACCAAGTCCAGATCTCCTACCCTTGACATCCAGCATCCCAGCACACCTTGCCTCTTCCTGAAAGCCCTGCCTTCTCAGCTTGCTGGACTCACCTGCCCCACTCAGGGCACACCCATTAACAATGCCCTTGCACAACTCCATGTTTCACTAAAAGCATCCTGAAGCCTAAATTCTAATGTCTATCAAAGCGGCTGAAGTATTCTCTCTAGTCCCACTTGAACTGAGAAATCCCCAAACTTCCATGTCTGGTACAATGAGTTGATTGACATCTGCCTGCATAAGAAAGCTTCAAGGATAATATGAACACTCTGGGGACTCCCAGTACTTCCCAGCTGGTCACAGTGCCGGAGATTCTCCCACTGAACTGCATAGTTTTAGCTTAAATGGAGTTCTTCTTTGTGATCAAAGTGTAAATCTCCCTTGGAAGAGCTGTAGTTTAGACTGATTTTGGTCATTTATAGCTTGTTATAAATGAAAGATCTGAGAGTAGGCGCTGAGAGGGGAACAAGGAGCCTGAGGGAAGAGAAACTGAATGGGTAGTAATCCTGGGGACACAAAAGACAAACTCTAATGATGTCTTAATTCAGCACACCCTTCTCAGGAGAAAAGTCTGCAGCCTTCTTTGCTCATTCAGTGCATGGACCTCTAGGCCTCATTCCTGTTTACCCTGGTCAAATGGTAACATTTCTGTTAGACAAACCAAGGAGTTTGTAAGGAGGAGGTTTTGGTCAATAAAATCAATATCCATAACTAAAATTTAGTTTAGTCATATATTTTATTTCAAATGTATATGGAATAATCTATCTATTACCATATAACTCCAGTCTCAGCAAGAGTAGACCAGGCCTGCATCCCCTACCCCACCCCCACGAAAGTTCTATAAAGTTTTCACTTGATCATCATAGACCTGCCTGGCCCAGGGATCTGTGGATTTTTTTGGATTTTTTTGTTTTTGTTTTTGTTTTCCCCAGACATAGCCTCCGCTAAAGCTTAGAGAAATCTAAATATATCATAAAATGCCTTTATCAAGATAATTGGTCCTGGTGAAAGAGTGAATTAGACCAATTTGAACAAAGAGAAATCATAAGAAATCATCACATCCTGACCCTTTCCCAAGTACAGTTATTTTTGGGCTCCTACTTCCACCTTTTGAGCCTTTCCCTCCCCAGCTGCCCAACGTGTCAGCTGCTGGGAGAAAATTATCTCTCAAAGTCCCTCAGGCTGAAGTGTCAGAGAGCAAATGGATCATGTCTCAGGGGACACTGGCATCTAGAAAAGCAGTGGTTCAGGGTCTTGAGAACTAAGTTCACCTCTGATTCTACCATGTACTGACTGTGGGACTGTGATGCAGTACTGCACCTTCTTATTAGTGAGGTCTCTTATTTCCAAGTGATGAAAATTCAAGTCAAGCTTGCTTATGTCAAAAAGGGACAATATTGGCTTGTCTGACTGGGAAGTACAAGGGTTGGGGAACGGTTTAGTCAGAGCTAGATCCATTAGTTCAAATGACTCATTTATTTATTCATGTCAAAAATTTTAGCTAAGGGCCTACTTTGGGTCAAGTGCTGTCTGAGGTGCTGAGGACACAGCAGTGAACAAACCACATAACGTGACAGATGGTGGTAAATGCTATGGAGAAGAATTCATAAGCTTGGACATGAGAGGAGGGCTATTTTTTTCACCAGGTGATCTGAGAAGGTGATGCTTAGGTAAAAACCTGAAGGAAGCCTGTTAGGAACTCCATAACTTCCTTCATCTCTGTCATAGACTCCGTCATATCTCTTGGCTCTCCTCTTTTCCTGGCTTTAATCTTAACAGATTCATTCTCCCACGGCAGCAAAGATTCCAGGCTTACGTGGCCCTACCAACTCATTTATTAGAAGGAGAGAAATCTTCTCTTTCAAAGTATCTGCATCAATCCCTGAGAAAGAACTTTGGTCTTCTGGGTCACAGAACCATTCCAGACCCCTCAGCAGAGGAATCCAGCATTTTGATTGATCAGTCTGGATCATATGTCTAGACTTGGTGTAGAAGCAGCAGAGCTAGGTGATTGATAGCCTCATCAGATGAAGAATAGAGAAGGCATAGTAGATGGGAGGAGGAGCATTGGCCATGGAAAAACTCATAGTCCACTCTACCACTGATCTTCAGTTTCCTTGTCTGTAGTAAGAACGTGTCTCGAAATGAAGAGTTTATGCACACTAGAGATAGCATATATGAAGTACCTGGTATATAGGAATCCCATGGGTATTGCCCCTCCTCTATGTGTTTCTTGCTAGGGACAGGAGAGTGGGAAAGGCAGAAATATAGGCTGCTTCTAGTCTTCTCTATACTTGGTAGTGGCCACAAATCACTCTATCCTTAGGGTTCCTGCCCCAAAGACTGGCATGTATTTTCCACATTACAACCAGTAGCTCACATCCTTTCTACCCCTGAAGTTAGATCCTTTCCTTATGAAGACCATATTGCTAATACTTCAGGGGAGTAGATAGGGAGATATCAAAACCATCAATAACTGAAAACCTTAAATGTTATCATATATTAAAAAAAAAAAAATCCTTAAGTCTTTGGTCTTGTACCTGAAAAGTATATATGATAATAAATGAAAGCCTGTTTTCTGTCCTTTTTCTCTAAAAGATACTTTGCTTACACTCAGCTTCTTTCTGAAACCTCTCCTCTGTGCAAGAAGAAGATTCCAGCTTCACAGCAGTCCCTCTCCCCATCCTGTAACCCTGGAGGTAAATTCAGCTCAGAATATTTCGGGTTCTTTTACCTAAATGTGTTCATCTCTGGGAGTAATACTGAGAATGGAGAGGAGGGCATGAACAGAGGTCTTGATCACTGACAGGATATAGGAAGCAGGGAAGGGGGAAGGAATTAAGAATGACAATTAGATTCTGATAAAGTGGCAGGGACTGGTAATATAAGTCACTATAGGAAGGCAATGGAACCAGTTCTGAAAAAGTTGAAGCTATTAAGTCCTTTCAGATAAATAGAGTGAACGGCATGTGGGGCACCCAGATGAACTGTAGTGGTAGCTGTGGAGTCAGAGAGGAAAGGACAGATTCAACTGGACTCTGCAGAGAGAAGAGAGGAGAACCCAGGAGTACCATGGGGCCTTACCAGAGGAAGAGGGGGCACACACAGGGGAATGACAATGATTTGTCTGACTGTAAACATTTACTGGGAACGTCATCATCCTTACAATCAACATGGACAACATTGTCTTAGTCATACCTGGACTGCCCTTCCTCACCTATCCTTCCTGTCCATCTATGGCTAAAGCTCAGTGTGTAGAAGGCCCTGCACCTCTCTCTCACTTGCAGGGCCCTGGAGGGGACTGCTTAGAACACCCTCTTCATCTCCCAGAGGTATGCAGTCCTAGGTCTGCATTTGATGCTCTGGCTTCCTTTCTTATGCCTATTCCCCCTTTAAACTCTGCCCTGACTCCCATCCTCTGTGTCCCTGCTTTCGTATTTCTCATCAGAGAAAGAGGTACAGACACTCAGAGAAAGTCCATGACAAGAGACTTCCCCAAATCCTCTCAAATCCCACCATATTGGCTGATAACTCCTCTGGATCTACACCGAGTCAGTTCTTTGACACAACTCAGCTCAGGGCTGAGCAAAACTGGAATGGATGCCGCAGCTACCTCCGGGAATGATCTGTGGCCAAAAAGAGCTGAGCAGTCCTTGCACACTTCCTCCCAAGCCCATTTATTTTCTGAATGATCTGCTTGAGTGAGGTAACCCTGGCGATTGTCAGAGAATGGATTACTTGGCTACACATTGCATTCTATAACGTGGGTGATGACAATAATTTTACATACCGGTACTGTTTCATGACCATTGCAAATGACAGTGTCCAAACGGAGAGAGAACTGTGTGATTCAGAGCAAGGCATGGCCCAGGGACAAGCACAGGACCCATTCTGCTTCCCCCAACGAAATGTCTCCCCTGGGTTTGAAAGTGACGTTTATCAGCAAACAGTTATTATTACTGTTTTATTATTGCCTCAGTTAGCATTTATATGGCACTTTGTATTTTCAAGATGCTTTTCAATCATTTTTACTAGTGAGAGAGGGCAGACTCTCAAGCACAGGTGGAAGAAGGTAAGAGGCTGGATTTTCCTGTGAAAAGGAAAGATGTTTTTACAAACAGACAGTCATTCGCTCTCTAACTTTTTTTAAATGGTGGCTGAGAGATATGGAAATCATTTGTACAGTAATTATCCAATAAAAATTCCCTAAGCCAACTAAAATGCCAGGAGAGAAATTATAAATGCCCTGCTACTATGCAGTCACAATAAGAGAAATTCATTCATTCACACATGTATTCATGCAATTCATTCATCATAATTTACTGAGAAATTAACACTTTCCCCCCAAACCATGGCTAGGCACTGCAACAAATGCATAGAAAGTAAATTTATGGCCTTTATCTTAAAGGATTTGAAACCATTATTTGAAATATAAAATACAATCACATTAAATAATTAAGACCATGAAGCAAATAGTACTAGTGAAAAATATAAGAGGGATTTAAATAAGGAAGGTATATGTCTTTGGGCAGGGGTATTAAGAACAGGCTTCCTAGAGGAAACTGGACTTCAGCCCTATTATGCAGGACTTGGAATCCTTTCTGGAGAGGTGACCCAAAGAAGACATGATTTCTATTTGCCTAAGAATTTACAGTCCAAACAGTTGAGGTAGTATTTAAAGAAGCAACCTCCACAAGAAAGTAGTCTAATTAGTGGGAAAGATGAGACATACTTTCAGATTTCAGAGGGAGTAGACACAGCCAAAGCTGAGATGAATTTCAGTTAATGAAAAGTTGTGTCAGTTAAAGGTATCAAAGAAGGATTTCTAGGAGGAACATCAACACTTAGAGTTCAAGGAGGAGGCACTTTTAAGAGGGTTCCTGTTCAAGAAACATCGAAGGTGGTCTCCACTCAATCATTCAAGCACAAATACACCACTCAGCATATCTCCAGACTATGCATATCTTGGGTATCTGAGAAATCTGTTCTTCCCTTGCTTCCCCATGCCATTCAGCAAAGCATAAAATCCTCAGACGGAATGGTGGAAAAGAATTCATCCAATGTGCCAAATAAATTAAATACTTGGTAAAAGGAGAGTGTAATCTATGCTTACCCTCAGTCCCAGTCCCTTTAACGGAATCGATCTATGAATATTTATCACTTAGTTACTGTTATCCGAGTCTTGCTCTAGTACCTAAAATAAAATTTTAGAAAAAGAATAGTTCTTGCTCTTAGGGTAATTACTATTTTGTAAGTAGGAGTTCAAAGTGTAGGAGCTTAATGCAAGTGGCTTGAGATAAAATCATGTAATCATGTAAGAGTTAGGGGTAGGAAAGGTGACAAAGATCAAGATGCTCTTCCTCTGGGGACAAGTCATGTAGTGGAGTCTAGTAGGGAATTTTGTTGGAGAGAATGGAGATTTGGAGGTATCATTTCATCTTAATACCAAATACACAATACATGAAGGATATCATAACTAGAAAAAAAAGGTATGTATTTACAAAGTGATACCTGCAAGCAAAACTGGGAAGAACATGAGCATATTTTCCAATTTTCTCTCTAAGTCAGCACTATTTTTCTACATCCTGTCACCTTTAATACTTGTCTTGAATTATATTTTCTCAAATTTTACAACCCTGGCTTCTTTCTAAAATCCAGTATTGGTGCGCTGTGGTGAGGGCAAGTCAGGGCCCCTGGATTCCTGAGCTCTTGAGCTCTGAAGACCTCTACTAGTTATTAATATGTGTCCTTAAGGAAGGAAATTAACATATATGGTTGATTTCTCATTGTATTTTAGGCGTAACTACCTCACTGGATTGTTGTGAGGATGAAATGAGAATACTTGGAAGGTACCAGCATCTTTACCAACAGATAGTAAGTAACCACTAAACATTATTCTTTTCATTATATTTCAAGTTTATCTAAAGGCCACAGGATTTTGCTGCTTAAAATACTCAGAATTCCAGTGCCTTCCAAAATGATAAAATCAATCTTAAAAACAAATCTATTCATATCATTTATAATCATTTACATTTATTTGATGCTTTAACATATACAAAACAATACTCATTTAAACATCAGACAAAGTTTGAGTTTAGCAGAGGAGGAAATTATGGTTTATAGAAATTAAGTGATTTACCAAGTCACACAGCTATTGAGAGGAAAAGGTGGGCCTTGAGCTTAGGTCTTTGGACTCCAAATATTATGTAATTTCAGCACTTTGTACAGTCCCCCCATGTGTATAGATATGAATATTAATATGACCCTATTTAGAAAGATAAATCACACAACCATGCCCCCCTCCTCTCCTGGGAACATATTTAAGAAAAAATCCTATTTTATAACTTTAATGATTAGCAATTTTGGCATTTTAGTAGAAGTGAAAGGAGTAGAAGTAGAAGAAGTAGAAGAAGTAGAAGGAGTATTTTGGAAGAAAATGAGGGTTGTAGATATCTTTAATTTGATATGTAATGTATAAGGCCACTCATTCCTCCCATGACAAGAGTGAAGATAGTTTATCCATAAAGCACCTGCCTCTCTTTATGGGCAAAGGAGAGAGGGATGAATAATCTAAATTGTTACAGGCACCTCAAACCATTTTTGAAATTGCAAAGAGCAAAGGGCCCAGCCAAATCTTTTCTAACATTTCTACATGAAATTTATTGTCTTACCCAATAGTCCAATCAATAAACTTGAGTAGGAGCCAGGAAATGAAGAATTTCTGTTTGCTGGAAATTTTTTGATTTGTTCTATTATCATAATTGATGACCTGGAATCAAGAACTTACTCAACCAGAATATCAAACATCTCATTCTCGCATAGACAAACGCCTCTGGAAACCGATTAGGAAAATGTTGATTCACTTAGCTTTTCCCTTCCCTGGCAAATTCCTTCTTCTTTTCTCTATTTATCCATCTGACTTAAAGGCTACATCATAGAATATGCAGGGTACTGGAGGGCCTTTTCACGTTCTGTGTGGTCCAAAAGGGCCTTGCTCAGGTCACAGAGAGGTCACTTATGAAATTTCCCTCTAAGGATACTTTACTCCCTCCAAAGACGTTATGTCCTAAATTCCCAACTGTCAGTGGATTTGTGGACTATGGTGTTCAGTACAACCCAGTTTATTTCTCATCATTCTTAAGCACCTCTTTCATCTGGCAGTTCCTCAAGCACACCAGCCTCATGGTCATCTTGCACACTTGTTTGTGGAGTAAGTCCAGCCTTTGATTTTCTACATCTAGATTTCCCCATAATTGGCTCTTTTCTACAGTCAGGTGTCAACTCAAATATCAGCTCTTCAGAGAGGGCTTTCCTGACCTTTCTAGCTAAATTTCACCTATATTATTTTATTTCACCCTATTTTTTTTTCTCTTATAAATAGCATTTGTTACTCTTGGAAACCACCTTAATTATCTTCTTACCTGTTAGTTATCTATTTCCCTGCACTTAAATAGAGTCCCCCAAGGGCAAGGACTAATCTGACTTATTTATGCCATATCTGTAGTCCCAGATTAGTGTCTGGCACATAGTAGATACTTAATTAATGTTTGTGGAAGTAATGAAGAGAGGGGAGGGGAGCTTCATGGATTTTGTTTCCACTGAGTTTTGTACATATCCTATACCACTATGAAATTTGTTTCAAGCTGCTCCTTTTATGTATTGATTTCTTTTATCAATTAGTTCCTCAAAAGAAGAGCCCATGTCTTCTGTGTTTATAATATCTCCCATGGCTGATTGTGAAACTTGTACTTGGTAGATTCTTAGTGATTGATTCATGATTGAGAGTGAAGAAGTGGTAACTGTGCAATTAAAACCAAAATAACCATTGTAGATCGGACTGAACAGGAAGATAAATAAAAATTTGGAGGCCGTCAGTTGTTCAAAGAAGTTGCTTAAGTTTCTCCACTTAGTGTTTGGTTGTGCTTTTGGTTGAGAGAATCCAATAAGGAAGTGTACAGTTGGAGATGAAACCACAGATACAAAGGACATTGGGAAGGAAGACTGGATGGGACATTGTGAATGGTGAGGAAGATGGGAAAGGGGAATGACAGAGTAAACCAAGCTTTGAAGTCTTTAGTTGAAATTAGGATAGTGGGATGAAAAATCAACTGGGAATATGAAGAGAGATGAAGTTAGGTTTAGGAAAAACTGAGATAAAAAGGGCAGTAGATTTCTGTACATTGATTTGGTATCCTGTGACTTCACTGAACTCACGTTTCAGTTCCAGCAGTTTTGTGGGGAATCTTTTGAATTTTCTGTATAGACTATCAATGTCATCTGCAAATAGTGAAAGTTTTATTTCTTCTTTGCCAACTTGGATGCATTTTATTTCTTCTTGTTCTGTGATTGCTATGGCTGGGACTTCCAGTACTATGCTAAGTAACAGTGGTGAGAGTGGCCATCCCTGTCTTGTTCCTTCCCAGAGATGAAAAGTTTTCAGTTTTCCCCACTGAGGATGATATCAGCTGCGGGTTTTAGCACAGGGTGAAGTATGGAAATGTTAAATTACTATATTATATACCTGAAACTAACATAACACTGTATGTTAACTAACTGGAATTAAAATTAAAAACTTTGAAAATGTGTTTAGCCAAATACATACAAACTTTTATCATATAATATATATTTAAAATGTTGAAAAAAATGGTCGTAGAAAATGCAAAGTAGGAATGCTTAACAGAGTAGGATAAGCAAAGGTGGAAACAGAGATTAAGAAAGTCATTCTGTTAGAGGTTATCCTTGATTCTATGGAACTGGGTAAAAGTTCCCAGAAAAAGGGAGAGGAGGCTAAGGACAAACCTTGGAGAAGATGCATATACTGGAATGAAAAATGAAGAAAAGAGATCAGGAAAGGGGAGGGGGACACCTCAAAGGAAAATTTTTATGGAAATGAAGGAAAGCGCATATCTCATTGAAACTTGAAGTACATCTGTGAGTCTTTTTTTTTTTTTTTAAAGATTTTATTTATTTGACAGAGATCACAAGTAGGCAGAGAGGCAGGCAGAGAGAGAGAGAGGAACGGAAGCAGGCTCCCCAATGAGCAGAGAGCCCGATGCAGGGCTTGATCCCAGGACCCTGGGATCATGACCCAAGCTGAAGGCAGAGTCTTTAACCCACTGAGCCACCCAGACACCCCTGTGAGTTATTTTTACAAACGGGAAAGAAATAACTCGAAGGAGACTGCCTTTGTTTTTATGTATATGGTGAGGATAGGGGATTTTTTTTTATGCTCATAATTCAGTTACTTCAATTATTTTTAATTTGTTTATTTAATTCAGTTAGTACCTAAATGTGTTACAGTAATGAGATGGGAAAATACTTCTTGACCAGCCACCATGCCTTCATGGAGGTAAGTATTTTGTACATGCCACCCCAATCTTTTTGTCTGAATTTTATCCTTACAAGGTAGAGAAATATAGTTTTGTTTAGGTGGTTTATAATGATACCAGGTGGTATTACATTGTAAATCATAATTTGTAGCTTTTTTAAAACTCAATTATATATATTAGAGTATTTTCTATGTTAGTACGTGGATCTACATTATTCATACTTATTGCTGCCTGAATTTTCAAAGAACAGCTCTCCATACCTTATTTAACCAGACTCTTCTTTGTTAAAACTAACAACTCTGTCCATGTCTCCTATGCCTGTGTGATTTTTCATGGTCTGGGCTGCAATATGTGGAATCACTGGATGGGAGAGTGCAGCCTCTGGTCCCTTATTTTCTTGTTTCAACCACTCGGGGTCTAACCTGATCACAGAATGGGTGAAATAATTGCCAGCTGACTAAAATCCCTTGAGTCAATTGTTACCTTTGGCCCTTTCTTCCCTTTTGTGGTCTACTGCAACAAGGTGACCTTATTATCACCATCCCTTGGATTTGGTACAGGTACAGAGCAGGCTCAGAGGAAATAAGGATGCTGCAAGCCTATGTTCTGGCCCACGGAGAAGCAACTCATGACCTCTGTACTCTTGGCCTCTAGAGTAAAACAAATTGGCATAGAAAGAGGACAAGCATCCTCCTGAGCATCCCACTGAAAATCAGGCACTAGAGAACCCATGTCTTTCCTCAATCCCAAGGCCTCAGTGGATCTTCCTACCCACAGCCCCAGATAATTCACACTGCCAACTTTTTACTGCACTGCCACACTAAAACACCCGCCACACTCAACAAATTTTATACTTTTCACTTGGTCCCACTCAATCCCATGTGGTGTTTTGAAAATATGTAAAAGGAAAGCAAGGCTCCAATATTTTTCCTCTCCTCATAAATATGGCATTTTAAATAAGTTTCATACATATTCATCCTTTGCTCTTTCTTTTTTCTAAATGTTCACCTATAGCTTAAGTTTTATTCATACCCTTCTCTGGTTCCCTGGTTTGGACTGAAAAATTGAAATGTAAAATATTAACCAAACAGTAAGGTATCTAAAACTAACCTTTCAGTGTGAAGCCTAAGAAGAAATGAAGACAATCTTCCAGTAATTTACAAGCAAGATAGTAAAAGAACATATCCAGCCTAAATAAAAAACAGCCATAGTAAGACAGAGCAATCTGTAAACAGAACATTTTTGAGTAGTGAGGGACTGATTTGTGCAAGCAATTTGTGATGTCAGTGTTATTAATTTAAAATCACACTTCAAACATTCAATCTTATGAATTCCCAGGTGGTTTAGGACTTTGCCAAAGTTTCTAAAGAACTCAAAGATCCTTATATATTGGTTCCCCTCTACTACATGTCGAAATGTGTCCAGAACAGATGAATTCTATCCAAAAATCATTATTTTTTCTTTCTTTTTCTCTCTCTCTTTTAAAAAAAGAAACTAAGCAGGAAATCTCACTTAAACAAGCTGTCTCACGACATTTCTGGCAAATCCTGATTCCAGCTAAGTTGAAAATATCTCAAGAGCAGCCTGTCTTACAGAATTTCAGTGCTTCTACTCCTGGGAAATACAGAAATAGATGAATATGTGGGATTCAAAAGCTTCAAAACACCTTCAGAAAAAGCATCTTGATGTGAACTTCACGGTGACCTGATTTTATGTGAAAAACATATGTTGCCCCTCATGTATCAGTGAGCTATTGCTGTGTAACAAATCACCCCATATCTCAGTGGCTTAAAACAATAAGCATTTTTAATGGCTTATGATTCTGTAGGTCAGTTGGGCAACTCTGTTCTTGGCTGCATTCAATTGTAAGTGTTCAGCTAGCTATATGTAAGGTAAGCTAACTTTGCTAGTCTTAGCTGAGTTGTCTCACATTCTCGAAAGTTGGCTGGCTATGGGGTAGCCTAGGATGCCACTGATAGGACAACTGGCCTCTTTTCCCCATGGTCTGTCATACTTCAGCAGGCAATCCCAGGCCTGCATATTCTGAGAGAGGGCATAAGTGTGCAAGACTTCTGCAGACCTAGCCTCAGAAGTGGCACACCACCTTATTACTTTGGTCAAAATCAATCACAGAGCCAACCAAGCTTCCAGTGATGGAAACATGGGTTCCCAATTCTTGATGTAGTCACATTGCAAAGGGTATGGATACAGAAAACTTTAAGTGGAGCCATTAATATATCCATCCACTATATCTCATTTTTTCTAAAGATTTTATTTATTTATTTGACAGACAGAGATCACAAGTAGGCAGAGAGGCAGGCAGAGAGAGGGGAGGATGCAGGCTCCCCACTGAGCAAATAGCCCCATGCAGGGCTCAATCCCAGGACACTGGATCATGATCTGAGCCAAAGACAGAGGCTTTTTTTTTTTTAATTTTTCTTTTTTTTTAGATTTTATTTATTTGACAGACAGAGATCACAAGCAGGCAGAGAGAGAGAGAGAGAGAGGAGGAAGCAGGTTCCCTGCTGAGCAGAGAGCCCGATGTGGGGCTCGATCCCAGGACCCTGGGATCACGACCCGAGCCAAAGGCAGAGGCTTTAACCCACTGAGCCACCCACGTGCCCCCTATATCTCATTTTTAAAAAAACAATTTTTGAAGAATTCCCTAAAGATTTTCTTTTTAATGTGCTCTCCAAAGTTCATTTGGACACTACATCTTCATCAGCCATTCAGACAACACTACCAAATGGCAGCTGTGTGGATGCACGATTATTACCTGGAATTTAGGGAGAGAAGAAGAAAAACAAAAATAGATATTAAAATGATATTTAGAAAATATATAAAGATTTAAAATTTTATCCTCTATGTCCCCTTCCTCAAGCATGTTGGTGATAGAGCATTTCATAAAAGTACACCATTATTGTGCCCAGAACTTTCTTCCAACCAACTGCCCCCAATTCTGCAAGTTTAGATGAAGGTGCTTTTTTCAATCTTACCAGATGGTGTCAACAGAAGCTTTTCAGAAAAGAATCAGTATGCATATCCTTTTCTCAAATGGGCCTTACAAGGTGTATTGACTGAAATATTACAAAGTTATGGCTGTCAAGCTGTACCACCAGGAGTAATAACCAGGTCCGTATGTGGGTATTCAGTGACAACTGACCCCAACTCTCACCTGACCTGCAGTATTGTAAGACTTTGTTGGTTATAAAACAATTTCAGAAATGTAAAAATAATGGGTACCTTCCAATTGATGAAATATGGTTTTAAACATCACTGAATTCACTGTACACAAAAATATTTTTCCAGAATAACACTGTAGGCTTTGATACCTTTGCCCCCAAACAGTTTTGCTAGGCTTGCTGTTTTCAAACTGAAATATCTTCTTTAAAGTTTGTCCATTTTTTGTTTAATTGGAGAATCTAATTAGAATGATCATTTCAGTTGTTTCCAAAGATTATCTTTAGAGATCTGCATGAAATCATCTCTATAGAAACACATATTCCTTTCAGAGATCCTTAAATTACTGGAATGCATGGGGCATGGGGCAAGAAGGACACATGGACATAACATTCAGGGCACTTTTGTTCTTTTATCTTTACCTTTTCAATAAATTAGTGTGTCAAAGTTTAACCTTCGTCTCTAATCCATCTGGGGCTTTCTTTCATAACTCACTCCAGAAGGAACATTAGTGGATGTGAGTTTTCTCCCAGGGATTCTCCCTCCTTCTGTTTTAAATCAAAAAATGCTTTTGCAAATTAGCCAAAGGAGACAGGCTATAAGCTTCCTGTAAGAATCCTTCAGTGTGCCCTCTGGACTTTTTGGCTGTTCTCGAAAGTCGTGCAAGTTAGGATGGACACTGAATCTACATGGATCATGTCAACAGCACGTGTGGGTACAAACACATCCTCCATAAAAACAACAGGCATTGCCGAATTACTACGACCAAAAGTACAGAGCATAAATGCTTGCCAACCAGAGGAAAGCAGGTAATTTTTAGGTTTTTATGGTAAAAAGAGTGTTTAGAGACCATGCTAGTACGCACTTGTTATTTTACAGAGGAGGAAACCAAGACTGACTATTTTTTCATTGGAAGTATAATTATTAAGTGTCTACAATGAGGCAGAAACAATTCTAGTCCCAAGATACAACATAACAAGGATCAAGTGACTAACGTGAGGACACATGGCTGGTCAGCGATAAGCCCCTCATGACAGCTCCAGCGCCCTGACTCCTGTCCAGCATTCTTGACTGTACCTCCACCTTTAATTGAATCAGAATATTTGGCAATAGAGAAGAGGAGGGGAAAAAAGCATATTTGGGCTTCCAGTGTCCTGATCAAATATTTGCCCTTCTTCAGTTAATCACTTACCTTTAAGAGAATAACAGAAAATCAGTATCAGAGGGCTAACTAGCAACCTCAGCAACAGGACTGAACTGCCAGATCGGTACCCAGAGACCCTTGCATTAAGCCATGGAGAAAATTTGTGTTTTATGTATTTGTTCCATTTGTTTACACAGCACCGACTCTGTAAATAGTCTGTACAGGGTACAGAGGAGGTAATAAAAGGAGAAAGCTGCAGCCCCAGTCTTCACAAAAATGCCTATCCTCCAAACTAAAAACAGCAGCATAATAACTGAAGGGAAGAAACATTAGAACATCTACCAATTTGTGCTGCCAAAATGGAGTAAATTCAGTGTGCAGCTGGGTAAAAGGCTTTCTGGAGAAGACCAGTCTTGGGTTGGGTGTTGAAAGAAGCAAAGGAACTACTGAAAAAGATTCAAATTTTCTTTTATTTTTGAAAAGTCTTCTTAATATTTAAATCCAGTTTTCTAATCCCGCATTTTATTTCTTTTCTCTATGGAGCCAACCTGTGCTTACTCAACTCCCCTTGCTTCTCTTTCATATTCACCATTTGCATTGTTTTTAATTGTGTTCATTCCATTTCTTTGTGCTCACTATTCTCGATAGCGACCTCTACATCTCTTAAGGCTGTGGTTGTTCATTTATTGATTAGCTTATCAGTTTGGTTTTTTCAGTCCATTCTCCTTGGTTCTGTAAGTGTGCCTTTCTTTCCATGATGGTTTTATTTTTCTCCTCCTTTTCTTTTGTAAGGTGCTCCAGTCCTGATTGTATCTCGTTCTATCCTCAAGCTTTATCTTCCAGGGCCTCTGCCACCTCCATATTTTTCTACCTTGGATTTTTATTTGACAAAAGCATTTGTATTTTACCCCCCCCCCAAAAAAATTTTGGTGATCTGTTTAGTCATATTTTCCATCTGATTTATGGTACCTTCTGGAACATGTGTTCTTGTTGAGGTATCCTTCTCTGGTAATATCCTGTTTTTGGTTTTCCTGTGCCTTTGATTACTTTCAAAGACAGATTTTCTGCGCTTTTCTGTTTATTGCTCATCTCTGAATGTGACAGTTCTCCAGATCACCTGCTGCTGGTGGCAGGCTGGAGTTGGCAGGGATTCTCATCTTGACTGGTGGTGGGGTGAAGCGTGTGAGTTCTCATAGCCATTTGTAGCCATGATTTCTCACCAGCAGTCAAGGCAAGCCATGCAGTGCCTTCCACACTGCAGACTTCTCTCCCACTCTCCTCACCAAAAGCTAGCTTCCTGCAAACCTCGGTGATGGTGTTACCTGAAATGGCTTGCTTCTTTTCAGACTAATGTTCAGCAATATTTAGGCAAGCCCAAAGCAGCATTTACTCTAGGGTTGCATATCCCTCACCCCCAGGCAAGACTCCTCTGAGTGTTCTACCAACACCTCATACATGTTGAGGTGTCTGGTCTGGTGGAAATGGATGCTTTTCTGCCCCTGTCAGAGCACCAGGTACTCTCTCCTGTATCTTTCTGGGTGGTTCTTTCCTGAGTCAGGAGCAGTTTCCTCATGGCCCACACTGATCAATGTTCTGCCTTATCCTCATAGTCCGCCTCTGCTGATGTCCAGGCTCCTCTTTCCGGGCAGCTCTGTCCTCTCTGTGTCCATCTGCCCTACAAACTCTAGCCACCTAGACTTCCTCAGATTCCCAACCCCATCTCCTCAGTTCAGGGTGTCCACTGGGCTCTGAGTTACCCCTTCCTGCTCTAGAGCCTGAAACTCTCTCAGGGCAGTAAGTATGGGAAACAGTAGGATTTACTTCATTTGTTTCCCATCTTTCATGCATCACTGTTGTCTGAGGTCCAGGTTCTTAGAAACCATAGTTTTATAAATTTTTTCCTTTTTTCAGTAGGTTGTTTCAGGTGAAAGAGTACATCTGGTCCCTGTCACTCTATCTTGCCACAGTGAGAAGCCTGGGTTACAGTAATTCATCATTTAGCCCTCGCTTTCTTGGTATGAAAGAGTCATTCCAAAGAGAATCCAGGAAAGCTCCCCCCATTTCTGTTGTTCGAAGAGAACTGTTCATTTTGTTCATCTGAGTGCACCACTTAGGATGGAGTCCTGGGCTCTGCCTTAATTGTCTGAGATATTGGCCAATGGATCCTCTCTCAATGTGATCCTGTACTGCTACCTAACCTTCACTGCATGGGCAGCCCATCCTCCAATACTGTGGTTGAGAATAACAGACGTTTCTAGGTGTGTTGTTTTACATTGTCTTTTCATTCTCCTTTATTTTGGAAGGAAGCCATCATGTTGATTCAGCCTTCCCTCCATCTGATGCTGAACTCTAAGGTGATATGCATAGAAGTCCATGGACATGACATGGAGCCTGAGCACTGGGGACTTTAAGGGTGATGATTAAGGGTAACGCGAGGAAGTCAATAGTATCTGAGGAAGGACAAGAGAAAGGACAATGGTAAGGACTCAGCAGAGCAAAAGATATAGTTGAATAGACATACCACATATTTGTTCCAATTTGAATAAAAGTCTAAATATATAAACTTAAGTATCTTTAAGTTAAGATGTGCACTCTAAAAATGTTTAAATAACCATCCAAATAATCATGGCAACACTCAAGGCAAGTTGATAAAGAAAGAGGAAAGACATCTAGGAAAACAAAGTACATGAGACTATAAACATGACACACAATATCTGTTTATATTTCTCAAAAGCTCAGTAAGAGAAGCAGCTTTCCTCCTTGCTAACTGACACTCCTTATCTTGGCTTCTATGAAGCATTCACTAATGGAAATAAAAATGAACCAAAACTTAGAAAAATGTGATAGTGTCAACTATACTCAAGGAAAAAATATAATTACTTAGTCATTTTAATTACACATGCAGAGTAAAGCAATTGCTTGCAATTTACTGGTGTATGCCAAAAACAACTTAATATTAATAAATATTTGTGAGAAATCACTTTGTAAATTTTAATTACTTAACAAAAGCAATAAAATAATTTTTAATTAAAAAGTATGTATACCCATAACTAAAATGACCCTTTGTATTCCAATTCAGCAGCTTCTTTTAGAACTGAAGGATAACATTTCTGAGCCCCTAATTATATATAAATCATGAGGGAGAAAAGGGGCTAAATACCATACTGTCTCTTCCCAGTGAAAAATTAGGAAAGAAAATTGCTAAGGGGAAAAAAGGGGGGGGGGTGAAATAGTCATATTTAAGATATTCTCTTCATGTCTTATAAGGAACATTGTCTTTTTTTTTTTTTCTTCTTTTTTTAAGTCTGGTAAATTGAAAATCCAAAGTACTGAGGACTTCCAAAAGTAATCTATAACCCTGAAGTCCTGAATGCTCCTTCTCTGCTCTTACCACCATGTCAGTCTCCTTTGGGCTAACTAATTACAATTCTTAGTGAATGAATTAATTGGTATTTTCTTATTGGAAATTGCAACCAATTTGTGGAAATTAGTACTGATGATTTTCAAAAGACATAAATGGTTATGTGATTCTTATTAATAAACCCAACCACTGATCAGTTACATTTAGAAAACAACAATTTACAGGGCGGGGGCGCCTGTTAGTATTCTGCCTTTCCCCTCTGTGTCCAGAGGAGATCAGGTGGGATGATCTGGCATTGCCATCCCAGGAAACCTGGACTCTTCAACATTCCTAATAAGGCAAATGACACAATAAAGCAGTTTTCCTTAATCTCATTCAGTTATACAAAATTCTACCCCTTACTGTTGTATGCCAAAGCCTCCTCATTGTTAACACAGGAAGCTCATAGAATGGAATTATTCTAGTCCTCTACAGAAGTTTTATAACTAGGTTCTCTACTGAATTTTTTAAGTTTCTGAAATCCTGGGTAAAAGTTTTATTGAATCTTATTCCTTCTTGATAGAGCCCTGCAACAGCGGAAGCTAGGATAGGCTATGAAAGGGAACAAAAAAAGGACATTTTCTAAAGCAGACCTGTTTTCTGCGAGATGATTTACCAAATGACCTCATTGGCCACAGTCCCTCAACTAATTTCAATCTGAATAGGGGAATAAGGTCAGACACCACCAACAATGTATACCAGAGTCATTCCTCTGATAATAGCAAATTAGCCCTGGGAAAGAACACGTATCAGCCTGAAAAATTCATGAAGATTCGAATCTGCTGCCTAATTAGCCACAGTGGTTGATACAGGAGAAAAAAAATAGCCCACAACTAACAATGTCAAATTAGGGGCATTTGCTGGACCTTTCCATTGAATGGTTGAATCGATTGAAATATCCAAATGTCCAGCTAAATGAATGCAATTATATGTACTTGAAAGTTTTTCTGTGATTATGCCAAAACTTGTGAGTATAGGTGACTCATGAAGCATGAATTTAAGTTAAACCCACTGTCAAATGAGATATATATATCTACCCAACAGGAAATACTGATGTAAATTTCAAATGAATATGAATCAGGAGCAATAGAGTGACCACACACACACACACACACACACACACACAACATATAAACCTGTGCTTAAACACTTCTAGTGAAATCTATAATTATTCATCATAAATGCATTAGTCTCCTTATTCCAAACAAGTTCTACTCCTCTTCAAAATCTTCAACTTACTGATTCTCTAGAACCCTAATAGGTAGTCAGTGAAGATAATAATAACAGACTTCATAACTACTAAAAATTTGGGAGAACCTGGCAAGAATTGGCACATGACAAACCGCCCATTCTTCTGGGTGTGGACATCAAAGAACCGAGGAGAGAAGGGGAATTTCCTGAGAAAAGGAAACTATTTATAAGAGCTAATGGTGCCTTTTAGGAGGGCATTTTATTAACTTTTCTTTACCATGTGGAATGGGACTAGATAAGCAAATGTAAAACAACACACCTAGGTATGATAAGGCTCAGAGGCCCTGGTACAAGTCCGAATGCACCTTTTGGTTGGGATCTAGAGGATTCAGAGGAGTCAAGGGTTGTGGGAAAAGACAGAGAAAATGAAACAAGAAACAAGCTACTTACCTCTTGTTCTAGGCGCTAGACTTTATAGAGCAATAAAAGGAATTTTGAAGTTTCTTTCCCTGATACCCAGCACAACTCACCTTGGAAAGAAGGAAAGGTCTGCCCAGGAAGAGATAATATGCATTTGCTTCAGGCAGTCACATCTTATCATCTCTGGGGAAGCACAGTCTAATGATGGATGGATGAAGGGAGTGCACCAAAACCTGAAAAAAGAAAATGATATTTCATTATTAAACTTTATAATTGCTAAGGTTTCATACTTTATACTTCATACTGAGTTACAATTGACTGTAATGCACATATACAGGTTATTGAAGGAAATATGTTATGCATCTATATAGATTTAGATATTACATGTATATATTATATTATACACATACATACTTACATGATAATCTATGTGCTAAGTGATTAAAGGAAGGATCCAAGACAAAAAAAATGTCAGTTTATCTGAACTTATGAGCTCAGAAATCAATTTTGCAGATAGGATATACATACAAAGCATACCTAATAATAAAATCCAAGAAAAAGCTCCCAATTAGTGGGATGGATAGTAAATGAAGCAAAAATTGATAATAGAGCAAATAGTTTCATGTGGTTTTTTAAAAATTTATGTATTTATTTGACAGACAGAGATCACAAGTAGGCAGAGAGGCAGGCACAGAGATAGAGGAAGGGAAGCAGGTTCCCTGCTGAGCAGAGAGCCGGATACTGGGCTTCATCCCAGGACCCTGGGATCATGACCTGAGCCGAAGGCAGAGGCTTTAACCCACTGAGCCACCCAGGCACCCCATCATGTGCTTTTTTTAAGGTCTCTTGGAGGAGATGTTAAAGGACAGTGAGTGTTAGAGTCAATGGAATAGATGGTTATGTGGGAGGGGGAGAATCAGCATGAAAAAAGGTATAGAAGTGGGTATGTGAACACTTCTTTGAGATTGGTGGGGTCCATCTCAGTGGTTGCCTAAGAGGGCAAAACCAATCAGAGGGCTGCCCGATCCTAACCTAGATCTTTCCTGTTCTGGCCTTCCACTGTTCTACTCAGTAACTCCCCCAAACATCAGCGGGAAGTAAGATAGGGGTTATGAGCCACACAAACCCAATATTTTGCTCAGGACATATGCTTATATTTTAGCCTTGACCAATAATCCTGGAGTGGTCAGGGTGTGATTATGTTGGTTTTCTCATATTTCTTTTACCTGTCCTAGGCTGGGTTCTACCCCCTTAAAATCACTTTGTACACTTTTTCACCTGAGCATTAGGCATTACAAAAAGTTCTAATTGCTCCCACAGCATGTCAATGTTGAAGATAGATTTTGAAAAGCATTCTCTATAATAATGTTGATATTTAACACATTTTGCACTGAGACAAAATGTTCCTTTTGGTTGCATTTTAGGAAATCCCAGGTCTCTGGATGTGCCATCTGTTCAAGAAAAGGTGTAATTCCATTGCTTTGGGGTCCTTGGGCCTCCCTCCTGGTTATCTCTTGAAATAGAGCCCATCTGGATACCAGTTCATGCCTGTACTTTCTGTAGATCCAGGAAGAATAGCTTTTAGGAAAAAGCAAAAATCAAAGTGTCTGATCAAGTCATTTGTCTGATGCGATATCCACAAGTTGGTCTTTCTTATTCTACTATAGATATTCCAAACTTACAACTTCAGCTTTTATATTCTTCCATTGTGTACTGTTAACAATTCAAAAGAAAGAACTAAGGAATAAAAACAAATAACTTTGTCAAAACAAATTCAGAGATAATTCTTCTCAACCCTCAGGGCATTAGGAGGGACCTAGAGAGAGTGGTCTTAAATAATTCAAGGAGATTCTCTTTAATTTAAGGTTTTGGTTTTGGTTAAAATCCATGTTTCCCTAGGATGTATTACTCTAAATTGACACAGATCATGTTCACTTTAGAGAGCCAAAAGAACACAGTGGCATTTTATTAAGGAGAAACGGAACTAGAGGTCAAGAGTCGTTGGTTCTGGAATCCTGAAACAGAGAAAGAACCAGAGTATGAGGAATACAGATGAAGAAAGCTAGAACCTTAAAAACAATAATGACTAGAGGACAGCTTATGCCTTCCTGCATTTCCATAAGTGATATAGGAAGGCTCCGTGATGGCAGAATGCCTGGTATTTGTCTTCCCCCTCCCCTTGTGGGTTGGTAAAAAAAACAAACAAACAAACAAACAAAAAAACAAAACAACAACAAAAAAAACCTCATTCTGAAGATTCAAGACTTTGAGATTTCTCTTAGGGCATAAAAATGAGAAGCTCGGCTCCTAGGAAACACAGAACGGGACTTTGCACTGATTTTTCACTCAGGCAGCATTTGCATGACATTCTCCATTCTTCCTCAAAAGCATAAAAGGAAAACCTGACTGTGAATGGGTCAAAATCTTTTAAACCTTCTTTCCACTGGAGTATGACGCAGCAGAGATGCATGCCTTCCTTCCCAGACGATGTCACCTTACTGTTGTATACTCCACCAAGCTGTAATTTGGGGAGACAGGGAGAGCTGGACAGAGAGTTACAGAAGGGTGTCAAATGACAGAAATAAAAGAAGAGATGTGAGCAAGAGACTGGAAAAAAAATATGAAGGTTGGTCTAGAAGTCAAGAAGGAAGGGGAAGGTCATGGTACTAACACCAATCGATTGACTAAAACTATGACTTTTCTGATCTTCTCTGATCTTTTTCTGATCTTCTTGTCAATATTAAAGTACACCAGACGGAGGCCAGAGGAAAGGCAAGCCATCACCTGTCTTCTTCACCACAATCTGGATGTCTTTCCCAGCTAGCACAGAAGACCCTCCATAGCGTGGCCCAGCCTTGGTCTGCACCTCCTCTTGTCTTTGACTCATGTCCCAGGCTCCTTGTCATTGCCCATGCCGTGCCCTATTCTGAAGCATACTTCTGTCTCCTTTCCACTTCCCTAAATTCCATCTATCCTTGTATATGTCACAAGCCTCTCCCTTTGTGAAACTCCTACTGCCTCTTCCAATCTAGTGTGAGGTCTTTGTTCTCTGAATAATCAGTGACTTATTCAGACCATGTTTTCAGCACTCGGCGTTTCTTATTTGCTCCAAAAATGTTTAGGAACACAGACTATGTGTCATACATTGTTTTAGATGCTATTGACTGTTTTCATGGAGTTGAAGGTTATTTGTATCATGTGTCCCTAAAGTACCTTAAAGGAGGGACTGTTGCATTCATTCATCTTTGGATCTTCTGCACATCTACTGCACTTAGAAGGGACTTAGTAGGGGTGCCTGGGTGACTCAGTGGGTTAAAGCCTTTGCCTTCAGCTCAGGTCATGATCCCAGGATCCTGGGATTGAGCCCTGCATGTATATTACATGTATATATTATATTATATCTCTGCTCAGTGGGGAACCTGCTTCTGCCTATCTCTCTGCCTGCCTCTCTGCCTACTTGTGATCTCTGTCTGTCAAATAAATAAATAAAATCTAAAAAAAAAGTAAAAGTAAACTCTGTTGAGTCAAATGGAATATAATTTAAGCAGTAATATTTTTTCTTTCCTTGGAAGATTCTGTCCCATAAACCAGTCCTTGATTCTGTTAGTATGAGAAGTTCCCTGCCTCTAACATGGAGAACTTATTTCTTTGTCAGGAGAACAAATGGGTACAATCAATGCTGAGGATGTTAAGAAGACCTTCCACACTGGTCCATTACTGTAAAGGTCCATGAGTTTGTTTCTAAGACTTTGTGAATCTTCTAATATATTGTCTTCCCTTGTTTTGTTTTCTGTAGATTCTTTAAGACATCCATAACCCCCTAACATGGAAAGAATATAGCAAAGAGAATTTATTCTTAATTCTGAGGGGAAACACTACCAGGTCACAGTATTATCATTTGACCATTCTTAGGAGTTTCTCTGGAGCATTATCTTTCAGAATGAGGGATTTTGGCCTGCCTTGGAACAATTAATATGCAGTGGTGCGTTGGCCAGAGGGAGCCATGAGCTGACTGTGATCTCTGGAAGAGTAGTTGGCGCTTCCATCATGTTCATGAGTGAACTGTGTTTGCTTTGGGGGATTGTGCCTGGTAGACCCTCAATGCATAATTTAATTTAATAAAAATAAATGAATAAAAGGAGAATTAAGTCCAAATTTGGTAAACAGTGGTGAGTTATCCTCGAACAAGATTATCAACCAGAGTTCAGCAACCATGGCTTTGGCCTCTCTGCACTTCACTAACCTATAGAATCGTCAGCACAAGTGTTGATAGTGGCTGATAACATACAATGTAGTACCATCTCCACCATGTGTCTATCTCCTCTTTAGAGGCTTTCCATGAAAGAGGAGCCCCCATGGTTCTTGGTACAGAGCTGAGCACATAGAGTTGGGCTTACCTGAACAATAAGAAACTATTTTTGAAAGGATGTATGTGGCCCAGGTACTCTTTGCGGTCCCTCAGACTTTTAATATTCTGAAGTGCATCAGCTGTATCTTTCTCATCGCATGTAGCCCCAGATACAAATTGCCATTTCTTCAAGGAAGCCTTTTTTTTTTTTTCAAGGAAGCCTTTTTTAGATCATATTTTCCCCCAATTTCAAAAAACATTATTCAAAAAAAAGAACTCAGAAAAGACAAAGACTACATACCAAAAAAAAAAAAAAAAAAGAAAGAAAGAAAGAAAAAACAGGGGTACCTGGGTGGCTCGTCGTTAAGCTTCTTCCTTCAGCTCAGGTCATGATCCCAGGGTCCTGGGATCGAGACCCATATTAGGCTCTCTGTTCAGAAGGAAGCCTGCTTCTCCCTCTCTGCCCCCCCCCCCCCCCTGCCGCTTATGTTCCCTCTCTCACTCTCTTTCTCTGTCAAATAAATAAATAAACAAAATCTTTTAAAAAACAAAAAATAAAAAATAAAATAAACCATTGTGTGCTGTGGTCCCATGGTAACAGATGTTGGCCTCTTCCTTCATATTTTGTTATAAATGTTACTAATTATTATGGGATAATTAGTATGGTCATCTGTGGTCCTCTCCAAACTCTAAGATTTTCTGGTTTAACAGTGAACCCTGATTCAGACTTAGCCCCAGAATCCTGAATCTGAACCCTCAGAATTTTCTTTGTAGAAAATCATGATTCCTAGTATTTGACTTAGTCTGTTAGTTTGAAAACTCCTTGGGAATTTAAACTTAACATTATCAACATTCTATTTCACATAGATCGTGTTTTCACATTATTTCTTACAAATTTCTGGATTAATGAGTGAATATTTCAATGTGCTTATTTCCTCCAGTTTAATTACTGGGATCTTGATGCTGGGGTAGGAACCTAGTGGGCAACTTGGAATCAGGCAAGAGTGTTTGCAAATGTGAGCCAACATGTTATACTCACTGCTCCAGAGCTGTGGTGCCAGATTTATAGTGATGGCCAATGGATTCTGAGCCCTTTGTGAAAGGAAATGTCTTCCTAGCAGGGAAAATACACAAAAGATGCTTCCTTTGCTTTATGTTTTAAGTAGATTTTTCTTGCAGAGAATCTCTTTTAGAGGAAATTGTTCAAATGCACCTAAACAATGGATGGAAGATTACCTTGGCGATTATAGGTCTCAGCTCATAACATGAACTTCTTTTGGAATGAAAAGTAAGTGATATCCTCCCATCTTCTATTGTTAGTATAAACACTTCACCATAGATTTACAGGAACATCAATTTCCCAGGAAGATGGATGGGACCAAATGGTGGCCCCCTAGAGAAAAAAAAGACAAGTCTAACTCATTTATCTGGAGTTATCCAAAAGCAAAATACTTAGGAGTTCAGAAAATCTCAGGAAGTTGAGATTAACAAAAAATAACATGAATGACTAGTGAGTTGTACATCCATTGATGCTAAAAATAGGTCAAATCCCATTAAGAAGGACTATGTATTAATAAAAAATGTCACTGTGGAATGTGGGGAGTAACAGGTGAGTTGTAAGTAAATAAGGTCAGAATTTCTGCCCAGGCTAGGAAAGCTGGAATCTTCCAGAAAGATGTCAATATGGAGTTAGAAAAGCCAGTGGACCAGGCTATTCAGAAGATACATGGTCTCCACCACTCATGAGATCAATATAAAATAAGAAAGCAGTATGGGGCTATCCACTCATAATATATAAGAAAGTTCCAAAAACAAGAGTGCAGAAACAATATTCATTTGGCTTTGTAGTATCTTTCTTTTCTTTTTTTTTAAACTTTATTTTATTTTTTCAGTGTTTCAAGATTCATTGTTTATGCATCACACCCAGTGCTCCATGCCTTATGTGCCCTCCTTAATACCCACAACCAGGCTGACCCAACTCCCCAAACCTCTCCCTTCCAAAACCCTCAGTTTGTTTCTCAGAGTCCACAGTCTCTCACGGTTTGTCTTCCCCTCCAATTTCCCCCAATTCACTTCTCCTCTCCATCTCCCAATGTCCTCTGTGTTATTCCTTATGCTCCACAAGTAAGTGAAACCATATGATAATTGACTCTCTCTGCTTGACTTATTTCACTCAACATAATCTCCTCCAGTCCCGTCCATGTTGATATAAAAGTTGGATATTCATCCTTTCTGATGGAGGCATAATATTCTATTGTGTATATGGACCATATCTTCTTTATCCATCCATCTGTTGAAGGGCTTCTTGGCTCTTTCCACAGTTTGGTGACTGTGACCATTGCTGCCATGAACATTAGGGTACAGATGTATGTTTGGGTAAATAACCAGTAGTGCAATTGCAGGGTCATAGGGTTGCTCTATTTTTAATTTCTTAAGGAATCTCCACACTGTTTTCCGAAATGGCAGCACCAACTTTCATTCCCACCAACAGTGTAAGAGGGCTCCCCTTTCTCCACATCCTCTCCAACACTTGTTGTCTACTCTCTTACTAATTTTGGCCATTCTAACTGCTGTTAGAATGTGGTTTTGATTTGAATCTCAATGTGGTTTTGATTTGAATCTCAATGTGGTTTTTATTTGAATCTCCCTGATGGCTAATGATGATGAACATTTTTTCATGTGTCTGTTACCATTTGTGTGTCTTCTTTGGAGAAGTGTCTGTTCATGTCTTGTGCCCATTTTTTGACATAATTATCTGTTTTTTGAGTGTTGAGTTTGGGGAGCTTTGTCTGTAGTGTCATTTGTGAATATCTTCTCCCATTCCATGGGTTCAGTATTTTCCTTTATAATTATCCCTCAAACAAAAATTTGTTGATTTTTTTAAATAAAATTGATGTTACTAAAATCCTTATAAGAAACTATGCCCCTCACCATGCCTAACAACTAAGACATTAAATAATTTTTTACTACTTTTTAATTGATTAATTGATATCAGGATGAAGGAAAGTCCAGTTTCATATTCAAATCTTCCATGAATAATTCATTACTTAATTATAAACTTGAGTAAATTTTGGCATTCAGGGTTTTCTCTTATGTATAAATTCTAAAACCAAAAAGATTTAAAGGGCACTAGGAAGTCTTAAAATAATTCAAGAAGGTCTTGATATTCATTTAGGTTATCTTTAACATCTTGAGACTCCAGTAGTTTTAAAGATCTGGAGTCATACTCCTGTTCTCTGCATATCCTATGTGTCGCAAAAGTGACACTGCCCTGAAAACTGTCAAAATACTATGAACACTGAAAATATTACCATGATCATTGCCTTAGAAAATAAACACCTAGGTTTTAAAAGAGACATGTCACTCTTCACACATGTTATTTCTCATGGTGGAAGCCTGGCAGATCCCTAAATCCACTTTACCCTAAGGACATGTGCCCTCATGTCTCTGATACAATTAGCCAATACAGCACCCAGCAAAGCCATGCCATTTATTGGTTCTCACTGGTGGTGCTTTTCTGTAAAGCGGCATGGATATTTATAGATTTCATCCTCCTTCGAGGTTAAGCAGTTGCATCCCACTGACTGGCCATGACACCTTACTTCACCTTCTTGGCAGAAACTGTATTTTCTTGGAAGATTATCAACTGATATCTTGTAGCTGACCACCCATAGAGCTACAAGACATGGCTATGGTTTAGTATCCACTGATAGTGAGGGCAAAAATGCACGGTCCCTTTCATGACAAAGGAAGCATGAAGGTTGATGATGAATGAACAATGAATCAACATCTTGGTTGAGTACCTGTCCTCTGACTCATGTGGAGGGTCAGGTTTAGAGAAAAAGACAGAGTCCTTCCTTCAAGAGCTATACAATTTAGTTGAGAAGCTAAACATAAACATAAAAAATAGCACAGAACCTAGATTTTCATCTTCATGAGGATTTGGATGGCACACAAAACAAAGGCTGAAGGGTTCAGGAGGAGTAAGCTAAAGGTGTCAGTGGTAGGGGAAGTTTCACGGAAGGAGCTGAACTTGTGCTCTGCCTTAAGAGGACAGGTAGAAGTTACAAGGGGAAGTGAGGATGCTAATCCCTACCAAGCAGATGGGTTGTGTAAAAAATAGTAAGATAATGAAAGGTCTGGACATCTTGTCAAAGAAGTTTAGACTCAGTGTGGCTGGGAGTAAAGACTCACTAGAGATTTTGAGCTGGAGAATAGCCTGACTATATAAAACAGCTGAAAGTACAAAACGGCAATCAGTCTGGGACTTCTCCTCATGGGTACAGAGAACTGAGGGATTAATTCAGGTATGACAGACTGAATATTTTCCATGGCCTCTGAAGTGTACCCAAGATCTCTGATGCACACTCTTCCACAACCCTGTGTCCAGTACAGGTATATGTCTAGGCCCCAGCCATAGCAAGAGTTCACTTAGGAGCAAGTCACTAACAAGAACAGAAGTTCTGGATTTTTAAAATAATTAATGGGGTTTATGCTTTATCCCCAAATTAGGCATCCCTTGAACTGGTGAAAATTTACCAAAATGCCCCTGTTCAGAATTTGCGATAGTCACTCCAGAGGAAACTAAAGTGTGTGCCTTTGTGAAAAGCAGAGTGATTAAAAACAGACTTCAGAGCCAGAGCATCTAGATTTGCATCCCCAACTCTACCACTTATTAGCTGTGTGGCCTTGAATAAATTTCTTAACTTCTCTGGGCCTCTCAGTTCTAAAACAGAAATAATTATAGCACCTATCCTATGGATATGTTTAAGAATTGAATTGGTTAATTTTTGTAAAGTACTTAAAACCTGAGAACTAAGGACAAAATGCTATATAAATATTTGCTAATAATAAATAATAAACAAGTAATGTGGAAAATGCAGAACTTTTCCTAAGGAAAGTAAGGTTTTGAGGTACCATAGGGGTTATTTAACCCACTGAAGAGAGAAAACCATCTTAAAAATTGTAGATCATTGATTATAGCAGTGTATCTCTACAGGAGTAGATAGAGGGATTTTTTTTGTCCATCGGGGACATTGGCAATATCTGAAGACACTTTTGGTTGTCGTAACTGTGGTGCGAAGGCATGGGGTCTGAGGGAGCTACTGTCATCTAGTGGGCACAGACGAGGGATGCTTCTAAACATTCTATATACATAGTAAAGACTCCCACATCACAAAGAATTATGCTGCCCAAAGTCATCTTAGTATTGAAGCTCAGGAACCTGGACTTTATAACATACGCACATGTTACTGTCCATGACAAACATATCATGACAAACATGGCAGCAGAGTGCGAGCAAAAGGAAAGTCCCGAATGCATCCCCTCGTGCACGTCTCGTGTCTCTCACATCCCTCTGCTCACCCATTTTAAAATGATGGTCACTGATGACAGTTTCCTATTGCAGGCTGTGAGTAATGATAAACAAGGAGTAGAAATTTGGGAAGTATTTTTTTTTTTCCGATTTAGTCCATCACTATGTGCTAACATTGTCAATATGTCCGTCTTTATGCCAAAGAGCATGTGTTGTACGAAAGAGGATGAAATCCGCTCCCTCGGAAACATTCTCTCTGGCTGAGAAACCAAGAGCAACACTTAGCAAATTATTAGAGTGCCTCGTACAACTGTGTGTGACTGAGATTGAGAAAACAGCTTGACACTACATGCACTGTGACTAGTCCTGGAAAGGAAAAATTAGCTTCATTTCAAATTTTGTGAAGGCTCCGTGCAGTCCAAGTGGAGCTGGAGATATCACTCGGTTTTGATGGATGCCGGATAGGGCATTCTTTTGGATGCCACTGGATTAGTGAAAGCATGGTGGTGAGAATATTCATGTGTGCACGGCACAATAAAGAATTGTCTCTGGAGGGTTATTCCAGGAGCTGAGGGTAAGAAGAAGCTTGGTGAGAATAGGAAATAAATTTGGATAAAGATGGAGCCAGTTAAAGCATTTAGAACCGTCCTTGAAGGTTATAGGGGAAATATATGTCCAGATTCTTCATGCATGAAACAACAAGAAGAAAAATGTATTTTAAAAACACTGGGCTATATCGCTTGAAGGCAGACTTCCGCAAGGAAAATACAAGGATGGATCATGTGTCCTGCCCTTACTGTGAGGTGAGGAGAAGGGCCTTCTGCTCTGGAGACCAATGCATAAAGTACAAGCTGCTAAATCCGTGTGCTTCCTGGGAAAGGTGTTGTTTAACCTAGCAACAGTTTGAAGTTTATAGACATTTGCATGCCGAGATGTGCTACTGCACAGCACCATTTACAAACACTGCCATGAGCCCAGCCTTTAGCTTGGGGTGGGTATCATGTTTACTTAACTATCTGTTTTTTTTTCTTTTCTTTCTTTCTTTCCTTTTTTTTTTTTTTTTTGTTACTAAATTATACATGTAAATCAATATGTATCTTGAATTTACATATCAAATGCAAATGGTGCGACTGTCACTTTTTCTTCCTGTTCCATATTTGTTCTCTGCAGAATGAATACCATATGCACCTTCAATGAATCACTCTGAGCCTATGCCCTTCTTGCTTTTCAGAAAATCATAATGGATGAAATAGGGAGAGGAGTTCTCCAGAGTATTCCAAAGAGCCACGGACCACACGTGGCCAAGCAGAAATCAAAAATCAGATAGTTCATCTGGGAAGCATGTCCAATATCAGACAATAGGGGGTGATGGTAGCTGCTACAAACTGAGGGATGGATGCCCTACTTAAATATATTAAGCATAAAGAGAAAATTACATCTGCTTGGAGGGGGCAAATAGACCTAGACCAAAGGGCCAGAGAGCTATGCTTTGGATGTCATCATGCTGTGCCATATATATGTGCCCACAGTAGAGATGTAGGACTCAGGCTGACATCACTAAGAGGGATCCATTCCCCATGCCCAGTGCCCTCATCAAGGGTAAGTCAAGGTTACCAACATTCATATGTAGTCCTAGGCTCCTAATACAATGACTCTTTTCTCCTTGGCTGACTTACCAGTCTTTCGAGGGTCCGTGGCCCTAGCCAGTCTCTGTGGGCAGGGTCCAGGGCCCTTCTTTCTGTCTGCCAGCCTATCCACATTGACTTACAGATCCATGGCTCATTTGGCCTTCTGATTGCTCAGCTCAGTGGTTACAACCCAAGCTCCGTCCCAAAATCCTCCCTAAGGAATCCTATCCACCTTTAATAAAAAGAATCAAATAAACCTCCAGACATGATTGCTAGGAATATTTTGGAGCAGAAAAGCAAATTAGCTCCCCCTTTTCCCTCTTCTAATTCCACCTCTAAAATTCCACTCAGCTATTTCTGACATCGTCTTTTCTCATGTAAAATAATTTCTACTATTAACTGAATAAAATGGAACAAGATTAATTTTGAGATTTTTAAAAAACTAAATTTGAGTTTGATCCTTTTCACCAGATCTCACTGCATTTTTTTTTTTTTTTTTTGCCAGTTCAGTACAGTTTCCCATTAAGAGCTATCAAATTCAATCAAGGTACTCAATTCTTATGGTTCAACTTTTCTGAAATTCAGTGTTCTTCTCTCCTTATCAATGAACTTTGCTAACTACATGCATAGAGTTGTCATTTAACGTTAGTTACATCGAACTGATGTATTTCAAATCTTTCATATCCAAGACAGGAGCAATAAGACCTTAATCATTTCCAAATGGAAACAAAGTTCTCTGATCTTTGACAGCCGTGCTGTGCCAGCATCATCGGTTCCCCTGTCGTCCCGTCCAAATGGTGAAAATAACTCTACTACCTTTACTTCTGACCCTTCCCCAACCCTCACCCATCCCAAGAAGGGATGTCTCGGGGATCCAATTACATTCAAAGTGCAGTGGCTAGTTTCAAAGACTGAAACATATCATAATTCTCACCACCAGCTTCAAGTTAATGCTCAGACTACCCTAAAATAACTTAAGCTATGTTTATTTAATTTACTTCCTCCATACCCACATGCACATACATCATTTTTTCTCTTTCTTTCTTTCTTTCTTTTTTTTTTTTTGGAGCTAGGAGAGAAAGCAAACCAATGTACACTGTAATGGAACCACTAATGAGCTGATGTTATCTGTCAGCCTCTTTAAAATGCTGTTCCCTTCCTGTTTTGCATTTGTTGGGTTATAATTTAAATTACGCATGCATCCCCAACTCTCCTCCTCACCCCACCTCTCTAGAGCTTTCTTCTGCCCCTTTCTCTGGGTCATCCAAGAATCATTTCTTGGGGGATTGATAGGGATTCACACTTCTACATGCATGTGTGTGCACGTGTACATAATTTAGTGCCCTGTGATTTTAGATTTTAGATTGAAAAAGAATGTGTGTGCACACAAATTCTCCTTTTTGCATATATGTACACACATTCATCCTGTATCACCTTTCTTCAAAATAACTTTTTAAGCTTCTTTAGCATTTTTTGTTTCCTGTGGACTTTATGTTCCTTAAAAGGATAGCTTTATTTGTTTACTTGCTCGTTTGTGTATTTAAACAAAATCCTCATTGTCCAGTGAGGGTCCCTGGATGAAGCTTCCTAATTTGGAAAGAAGAAGAATTGATATTTTGTTGGGGGGAAAGAGTAGTTTCTTATGTATAAGTTTATCATACCTCCAACTTCCCCAACAGAAGCTTGATTTTCACCTGCTAATCTATATAATTATTAGTAGCACTTTTTTTACTTTCAGCATTTTTCTGGCGAGGGCCATAAATTATATGGTCATTGTTATGCCTAGCACTTACGTGCAGCGTAATGACATCTGCTGACGAAATGTATTTGCTAAAAAAAAAATGGTGTACACAGGGGCGCCTGGGTGGCTCAGTCGAATGAATGTCTAACTCTTGATTTCAGTTCAGGTCACGATCTCAAGATTGAGAGACGGAGCCCTGAGTTGGGCTCTGCTCAGCTCGGAGTCTGCTTGAGATCTGTCCCTCTGCCCTCTCTCCCCACTCACACTCTCACTCTCTCTCTCAAATAAAATAAATATATAAATAAATAAAATCTTTACTTTAAAAAATGAAGTGCACAAAGGTGAACAAACATTTCAGAAAGGCAAACATTAGCCCAAACTGTGTAGTAAACCAATAATCTACGCTGAACACCCCAAATCTATCCTTGGCCTGTGCCCATTATCCCCTGTGCACCCAGGATCTTCATGTTAGTCCCTGACTTGTCTACTCCCCCTCTAATTTTGCTATTTGTCACACAACCTACTATAATATAGTGGGAAATTCTCAGGTCTAACACCAAACTCAACTAGCATAAGAGACTTCTTCAAATTCCAAGTTCTAGTAAACAACAGAAAAAGGATTTGGACCCAAAACCTGACCTCAGGTTTACTGGTTGCACCTTCTGAGTGCTCAGTCTCAGGAGAGCTTTTCCAGACTATAACCCATTAGAATGCTGGCTTCTGGATTTGAATCTCTCACTTCTCTCTTCTCCATTGTCTCAACATAATCAACAGAGGCTCATTAAGTGCCCTGCTTTGTCAGAGCTTTGGATCTCCTCAGTGTGTGTGTGCAGTTGTTTCCTGATCACCCAGCAGGACTCAGGATGCAGGAAGCGACTCTTTGAATCTGCTCTCCAAGACCCAGCTCACACCTCCTCCTTGCCATTCAGTCCAGCAGAAAGCTCATGCTCTGCTGAACTCCATGCTCTCTCAGTCTGTAGCTCTAATTTGTCAATGAAACACAAGGGCCTAGTGACATCTCTTATCTTTTGTCATTTTTCTTGTATTTATGTGAGTCCCCAGCTGGACTGTAAGCACCTTAAGAGCAGAGACAAGGTCATCCTTTAGTAGTTATCAAAGGACTGGACACAGAGAAGTTGTTGAGTGGATTTTGGCTGATGACCACTGTACACCATGAGAATGAAACCCTCAAGTTGCACACTCTAGTAAACCCGTAGAAGCTTTGTGGAAATGGAAACAACACCTAAATCAGCTTCTTACCCACCGGGTAAGTGTGTAAGGCACGCATTAGAGACTCCACGTTATGGAGCTCTTTGGCTATCAGAAGTGGAAAGGGCTTTACAGATTGTCTAACTCAAATGTCTTTTTTTACGGATGAAAACCAGGCTGACAGCTTGTTCAAGGACACACCACAAGTTGGTGGCACAGCTGAATCCTAAAATGCACGCTGATGCCCCCTCTTCTGCCAGCTCCCCTGTAAGCCATGCCCAGCCTTCAGGAAAGAGACTTTGAGGCAGAATATCAATTTCCTACTCAGGGAGTTTTTGATTTGGCCGTGAAATAGAAGCTCATGCTCCCTCAATATCATTTCCTGGCTTTTTTTTTTTTTCTTGTAATTTTTAGGATTTTTTTTCCCCCAAGTCATCTCCAGACCTGTAATCTCCTGAACTGCTTGTCCACAATCACTCTAGCTCTCCACAGGAGGGAATCATCTGTGGAGTGGCTGCCAAAAATCAAGAATATTCTTCACAACAGGCCTCCGCCAGGACAGATCTCCAGACCCCACTCTCGCCGCTCTTTGCCTTCTCCTTCGGATTTCTCTGACATCTTTCTCTCCACACTCCAGTGTCATTCAGCCTCGCATTTGTGTGTGCTCAGCTTCCTCCTCCCCGTTCCTGTTAACATCTCCCTCCCTCTCTTTCCCCTGGAAGCAGACATTTGTGCTAAAAGGCACCATACTCTCTCTCCGGCTCCAGGCTTTTCACAAAAAATTCTTCCTCCCCAGAGCCCAGCCTTCAGTCTCTGACTCCTCTCCCTGCCCAGGAGCTCCTTGGCTATTTCTCCTAAGACACAAGGCCCTTCATTACTGACCGGGAAGCTCCTCTCCAGGGAATCTATTTCGAATAATCAAACTGATTGGTTTTGTTTGTTTGTTTGTTTAGTTGCTTTATGTTCCATGGGTACATACTATATTATTTTTATCTATAATTTAGAGGCATTTCTTAGTTTATGTGGTAAATTTTTATAAAAACTATTTGGACTTTTGATCTAGTGGTCTAAATCACAATCCCATATTACAATACCGTACTCAAGATGGAATCAGATTAAATGTTGACTCACAAAGCCTCGGGAATATGGTTTATGTACTACTTTTGTATTGTATACCAGATGCTGCTACAACACAAAAATCCTTACATAAGCTAACACTCCTGACATGGTCAGGTATGAAATTTTAAAGTTAAGAAGAAATTTAAAACAAAATGGCAACTTATTAAAGAGCAAGAGAAAGGAGGTAAAGAGAGAGACAATTTTTGCCAATTAGCCTTTCATTCTCACAAAGAGAAAATAGAAACATAAATTCTTTTTCACAAGGTCCCCATCCTGTCCGCACACAGCCCTCAATGTCCTCCCTCAACACTCGGGGGTCTCTGAGCATGCATGTGATTCCCAGCCTCTATCCCTTATTGACTGTGACCCACCTCGGGCCTAGCTTTGCCTTCTGCTTACTCAAGGTGTATTGTTTTAATTCCTTCTCTCTGTTCCCAAAGTAAATTTCTTAATTACCCAGTTCGAAGCTATACATATTCTGAACACCTCAGTCAAAAGTCCTGTCTTCTCTCTTTTACCATCCCGGCAAGGTCCTCAGTGTTCCTTCCTGCCAGACCTCAGGAGCTTCTTAGCAGTAGTGGCCAGCTTGCCGGAAGCATGATAACCAGTACGTGCAGTCTGGCTCAAATAACGCCCTACCCCTCTGTCCGTTCAGTCACCTGGGGAGGACATGGACCATCTATGGGCATGTCCTTTGCACTGTCTTCTTTTAGGAATTAGGAGGTTATACTACAAGAGAAACCCTGCCTTCAAGCAGCTTACAAGTCTAGGCAGTAAGTTGCCTACACGGGGAAGGAAATGAAGCATACAAAGGCGAGAAGCGCCCTCTAGGGCGCACGATGGCATAGGCAGTCGGTGGCAGATCCTGGCTAGAAGGAGTGATCTGCATGGGAAGTGACCTGCCAGGACAGGCTGAATGGAGATGGGGCTTCAGGACTGTTGGCTGTCTAAACAGGCGACGTGCTAACTTGCCTAGAAAGTGAGGGAGAGCCTGATGCCATGGCCTGCCCTGCAGCCTTCCTCTTTGCACCACCTGGCAGTCTTATAAGTACCGCGCGCTAACCGATTGCGCAGTCTTAAGAAAGCCCCCAAGCGCTAGCAGCCACGTGCGGTGGGAAGGAGATTTGGGGGTTAATGAGTTTTGTTAGCGTGTTACTTTAATTGCTGCTGTTATTTCTGAGCATACGCCTAGAGGCTTGCAGTGAATGCATTTTATTATTAATATTAAGCATTTTGTACAGTACTTTCTGTTTGCTAAGTGCTTTATAATCATTAATTAGTTATCCCTCCTGACACCCTTTCGAGGTGATCAAGGGCTCATTCATTCCCCTGTTCTGTTGAAAACAGCGGCCCCAACATGTTGAGGTTAAATGACTCGGCCAAGGTCACCAGGCCCATCAGGGAAAGGCTAGGATTAGTATTCCCCTGTCTCCCTTCAGGCCAGGGCTGATGCTGCTGGACCCAGCAGTTTCCCTGGACAGAGCTCATAAATGTTACAATAAATAAATAAATGGAGCCGGAGGCAGGGAAAAAAAAAATAAGAAGGTTCCAAGGCCTCATGACTAAGGCCTGGGGACACCTCTGTCACAATGGCACAGAATTGGAAATTGCTGAGAGAAGAGCAAAACTGAGCTCAGTCATAACATAACCTTCGCATTCTCACAGCCAGTTTTAACGGGTCCTCCTGGAGATCCTCACTGTCCTTGTTGCTGGTTCCTCTGAGTTTCCTTTGCACATTCGTTTTTAACTCAGAAGGCATTTACTGCCCAAAAGGGCTCCGCGATGTATAATAAGTGGTGATGCCTGGAAGAGCACCGTGTCAATTTAATTTGAACCAATTTGACAAGTCTGATACACTTTCAGGACAGCAGCCCACCGTGCGACAACACAAGACTTCTCTTGTTAGGTCCCTACCCTCGCTATTTCTCCTGCAGGTAATTACCTCAGATCAAGAGACCGATTGTAAACGCGACGTTTTGCTGACAACACAAAGCTGGGGAGAAGCAGGAACTCCAGTTTGAGAGGCAAGGAAAATGCAACACGATGTGCTGCCCTCTCTAAGCTGCTATGCGGCAAATGAAATTCGGTCCTGACAAACGCACATTAATGCCATTGGCTAGGGAGAGGGGCGGACGGGAAAGTGCTGACCTACAGAAGGCACATTTTCTGAAGGTGTCCACGGACCGTGCTGTTGGAAAAACCACAGAGGGGATCATTAGAGCCAAGAGCCTCTGGGAGTTTTCTTTTTATTTTAAAATAACACAGCAGCGTGGGAAAGAGGGTTTTTTCCCCCCACTTCTTTCCCCACACCTGCCCACGCCTACTCTCCGGTACTTCTGCCAATTGGAGTAGCTCTTAAAGACATTTTCCAGGGATTAGTGATCAAAGCCGACATCCTGTAAGGAAATAGAGATCTTCTAAAAACAGGAGTACCCGATTTAAATCTCCGTATGGCAGATGTTTTTTTAAAGGAAAACCTGTTTCGTCTCAATGCAGGCAGGACAAGCCCAGCCTTCATTTATGCTCATTCCTCTCACAATCTTCCTTTCGGATGTGGTGGGGGGGGAGGGTGGGGGGATCATGACTGTTCAGTTCGTAGCACATTTCTCACTTTCGTTTTGATGGTATTTCCAGAAAAATGTCATAGAACCAGATGGGCCACCTTCCCCCGCAACTCCCAAAGTTAGCTTTACCTTCAAGAAGAAAACACCATCAACGGTTTAGCACATATTTCACAAGATTTCCTTCTTAGGTTTGTTTTCTTGTTCTAGGCACTCTTTCTGTATTCTGAACTGGGCATATCCTAAGGGCCTTTTGCCTTGCTGGGTACACTTGGGTGCATCGAGGCTGGCCACAGTGAGGAAACACAGGAAGAAAAGATACCAGGCTACGTCCTCAGGGGACTTACCATTTACGTGAGAAAAGAATATGGATTTGAAAATAAGAGTTCTACTCGAGATAGGTCAGGTTGCCGGTAGAGGATCCAGGTGCCGAGACTGGTGGATCAAGCATAAGAATCATCTACTGATAATCTTAATAATCTACTTGAGTTTACTCAAGCAAACCTTGAGTAATGAAGCTACCCACCTACACACACAGACCACCCACGTACGTGATCTTTTGTTCAAATCTAAAAGATTCATTTGTCCTAGAATTGCTGACCTGTGTTCTTTTACTTCTGCTTGATACCCCTCAAGGTTCTAGAAGCTGGAGAAGAATTTCATTTGGAGTTTACTTAGTTCACAATGAAGACACCTCAGACCTGACTCTGTATTTGTGGTTTCTTTGGAACAGGACCTCGTTCCTAGACACAAAGAACTTGTTTCCCTCAGTGAGGCTTTGTTTCTCTGGTGAGGTCCTAAACTCCTGAGCTGACCCCCCCCCCCAAAGTTCCTTCACCTACTCTCATAAAGCTCTCACAGAACCCTAAGTCTCCCAAAGGGAGGGAAGTTGTCATTGTTCCCAGAGACTGCTCATTGTCACAGCCCCTGGCAGGTGGCATCCTTTCCTGGTGGTTTTTCTTCTTCTTCTGACACCCTATCCAGTAGGGATCGCTCATCAGGTCCTTTCAGAGTGGCAATGCCTCTTGTACAGATTCTTTTGCTAGATGCCAAAGTGTCATTTGCTTAAGCAGTCCTTAGTAATAATATGGAAATAATAGCTAATATTAATTAAGCACCTCTTGTTATTTTGTGTAATAGATGGTCTATGCTAAGTGCATTACAGCATTACTTCATGTAGTCCCCATAACAGCCCTATGAAGTAGGTATATTTATTGTCCCCACGTTTAATGTGAATAACCTCAGGCTTAGAGACATTGCTAAGAATGTCAAGATTATATAGATAGTAGGTGACTGTGGCAAGGCTTGCAAGCGACTCTGACTGCCTCAAAATGTTCTGCTCTTACTGTCTGCCTTCCTGTATGAACACAAAGGAGATGATAATATGGAAGGTATACAGAATTGTTATTCTTCCACCAAAACTACTTTAAAACCAAGTGAAAGCTTGGGACTAAGAAAAAAGATATGTGAACAAACAAAATAGATATCAAAACGTCCATGTACTGAGGCATACTCTGACTCGTAGGAGAATCATTCAGGTCTTTACCTGTGACTGGTGATTCTTCTTTTCCAAATAATTATCTTCTTCTGTTCCTTCACTTACCAAAGGACAAAGAGCAATCACTCCCCCTTTAATCTGTAAGGAAAATGAAGTTGGTGGATACTATAGTTCTATTCCCAAGGAAATAAGGCTAATAATAAATGGAGGGGCAGGATATCAATCTGTCTGCGTCCTAACCATGATTTTTGAGAGGGCTTTTGGAAAACATTCTCTAAAATAAAATTCAAATGTTCAGTTAATCTTCATCACTGTAAAGGGGTCCTTGTAAAAAAGGGATCATAAGTTATCGCTTTTTAGAATTGCAAAAACACTCCTCTAATTCAAACTTTCACTGAATGGTTGAGTTCTACATCTTCATGGAATGTGAGAACATAGTGTTTTGAAGGATCTTGTTGAACCAACCTAGGCTACAATTAAGCACAGTTGTACCAACCTAGGCTGCAATTGGTCATGAATCTAGAATATGGCTAGACCATGGATTAATTATAACTAACCCAAAGTCTAAAATGTATAATCTCCAAGAAGCCTTTCATGCCTTCACAGGTCATGCCACAACTGGCATGGAATTCTAAGTCAAGAGACTGGTTTTAAATTTCCTTATGTAGTTAGTGTCAACATAGTACTCTTGTAAATATTCATAAACATCTCAATAATCCTGTCTTGACAGGTATAAAATAAAATTTTCTTACAATAATACAGATAAGAACAGCTCTATGAAGTTTTTCAAAGTCCAGATCAGTGACTCTGTTAAACAGACATGAAGCCCTATTAAAAAATACTTCGCAGGTGTGCAAAACCACAGCTGTTTCCAGCAGGCCCTGCATGTTTGTTCCAGTGAATAAGTAGCATACATGTGTAGGTGAACATCTGGAATTGGCTAGACAGCCCTCCATCTCTATTTTCAAACATGTTTGCTCAGTCTTAAACACACCTTCTTTGAGGATTAATTCCTTCAGTATAAATTTTCTGTGTCTTCATCTGAGGACTTCTAAAATTATATCATAAGGAATTTCCATTCTATGAGGTCCATATTAAGGACATGTTTATGACAAAACTCTTGAAGATTTAGTCTCAGTGCAGGATTCTGTTGAGCTTAGCTCATCCTCTGGACATAAGGGATTTAAAACATCCCCACAGGACATTTGTATAGCAGGTACAACTTTGAAATCCCCACATCTAATTAAACTTAACACGTGTTTACTGAACATCTGCTTAACACAGCTCTAGTTACTGAGAGATGCAAGAGGAAGTACAGAAACTTCTCTGGGTAAATGTAAGCTTAGCTGAGAATAAAGGATTTGTATACCTGAAGTAACAAATAAGCTGATAAGGGAGAATATGAAGTTCAAAAGCATGATGAAATGTATTATAGCCAGATATATACCAGAGTATCAAGGAGAGGTCAGTGTTGAAATTAGTATCGCCCTAAGATCCTGAGTGACTGAACTTCTGCCTGGACTTCCCATGTGGACAAGAGTGATCATCAAGAGAAAGGATGAAGACTTTTCCACCAAAAGAGAGGCAAGATCATGGCTAGCCTTTGGGTAGGACACGGCGAATTGTGAAACAAACTGATGTGAGAGTCACATGCTACAGATGAGGTTGGAAAGATGTTTGATCTTTTCCATGATGATGCCCTCATGCATCCCAATATGGACTTACAGAATGCTCTTCCCACATTCACAGAAGAAACAATGGGCCCCAACTGCAAGTTGGAGGACTGGCCAGAGCTCCCTGTGGATTCTCATTGAAATATTTCTCATCAAGAGGGCATTTAAGAGGATAGAAAGGGGTGCAAATGGCCAACAGGAGGACTCACTGAAATGAAAGCAGCAAAATAATTTCCCAGATTGCCACTGACTATTAAAATAGGCCATGAGGGTCCACGGTTATTACTTTAACAATTAGTTAATTTTAGCAGCAGGGAGGCCATTAGCTGACCAGCTCACTCCTCTGCCCAGCATATCCTAGCCAATGAGCTGTGATTGGGGCAATAAAAATGAGATTGTGCCTAAGCAATAAAATATTTAGACTTTTAATATGTTGGTGGAAATGGACTACATTTTAAAGTGACAGAGCATCATATTTTCCTTCTCTTTATTTATTTTTCCAAGGCCAATGTGCCTAATCGTTGCCTCAGCAGTCTGAGAGAAGGTATAACAAAAGCAAAGGAAAGACTGTAAGAAGAAACGAAAATTAATGAAATTAAAAAGGAAGGATGCAAATATGTTCCGTGTGCAATGGTGAGTAGAAATACTTCGATTTTATTTCTTAAAAGGAAAACAGTACATGTGTAAAATTGCAGTATAAAAATCAGATTGGCATCATTTATAAAGACTGTGAGAATCAATGATGTACACATAACTTCATCTGTGAGTAGTGTCTATGGCTAATGTCTTTATCCATAAATGTCACCCAAATGTAAGTAAATTGCCAATTTTAAATTAATTTGCAGAACGCATACAAATAACTTAAACATTCTATATGCAAGTTAATGTAAATATTGCAAAACCCCTGAAAACAGAAATGAGTATGCATAACTTTCTGCGCCAGTAAAGCCAACATTCATACCGCTATTTCCTTTCAACTGAGGTTTGTGTTTCTACATCAAATGGTAAGTGTAAGGTAAACTTGAGATACATCCTGAGGTGAGCATCCTGAGTTTTATCTTCCTTAAAATCCTCCCCACTGCATATATGTAATAACAGCCATCCAGTCAGAAGTAGTCTCTCTTCACCCATGGTCTACAGTTGAGCATTTTTTCTCTTACTGGGAATGTGACTTCCCATTTGCTCTCCCTACCCAAATTCTACCCACACATTAAAATGTATTATGTCCCTCCTGAGAAATTGAGCTTCCTACTAATAAACGCACCCATTTCTCACAACATGTTAAAAATTGGCAGTATTCTAAATAGATTTGGTTATAATCTTAAGCCATCAGGAAAGCCTTTCCAGTGAAGTGGACACCTGAGCAGCCCTTTAAAGACAGCTCTTGTTTGGAGAGGGAGGAAGAGCAAACCAAGCCCTATGGCTAAAAGATAAGGCCCAGATGAGAGAAGGTTTAAGAAATACACTTGGTATTATGTCAAGGGCAAGGGCTACTTGGCATGAGGAAGACTTAAGTGAACAGCAATAGCAGAATATCTCGCAATTTACCAACGGTCCTCCAAGCCAGCTAGGTCAACACAGGCACAACGCCTTCCAGGCCAGGTTATACATCCCCTGGACCAGGAGTTGGTTCCCTTTGCTTCAGACTCTCAGATGGGCAGCCTTTGCATTGCTCTCATGGCATTGCATCATCGTTGAGTTCTTGGCACATCAGTTAGTTTCAAATTTACTAGTATTCATTATTTGTTTAAAAAAAAAAAAAGAAAAAGGAAAGAAAGAAAGAGGATAATTTACATTTCCTGACTCAAAGCCAAGGCCTATTCATCATCGCCTGCACATCGGTTATAAAGATGATAAATGAATGTATAGTAACTGAACCCTAAAACAAAATAATGTGTTTTTCTTAAAGCTTCGCAGGGCTGCATTTCCGTTGTAATTAGTTGACTTTTTTTAATCAAATTCTGTTAAGCGGCAGTCAAAATGAAAGCTGATTTTCAGACTGCTAAAAGCAGCCCAAAAAAAAAGAGAAGAGGAGAGAAAACAAGGATATTTTTTCACATTTAATGCTACAAAAATATCAAGGTAATTGCATAACTTTCAGAAACAGCAAGAATATAATCACGTCTTGCTGAGTGTATGATATTCAAATATAGGATGCTCGAAGAGAATTTACCATTTGATAAAGAACGAGTTAAATTGCTGTTCCAAATTGGGGAATTCATATAGAAAAGGACATCTTTAACTTTCTATTACCCATAGGGTAAGTTTCTATTTCACTTGTGTACTCCAACCTAAACTTAGTGCCCATTCTCTCAAAAGCATTTACTCATTCCATTTTGTGGTTCCTTGTTTCCGAGCCTAATATTATTCTGCCTTTCTTCAGTGCGTACTCTACCTTCTTCCTACCTAGTTCCTGTAATTCTAGTCTGTATCCCTTCTCTGAGAGGCCTTCCTGATGTCTCCATTTCACAATGTTAGCTCAACCTGTAGCTCCTCACATCTCACACAGCACACTTGTGAAATCATCAGTCTTTTGTTCTTCGATTTTGAACGATTATTAACTTCTCAGACATGTTTCCGTGCGCATGTCTCCCTGCCTAAATTTCCTAACCCTTAAGGGGAGGGGACACTTTCCTAAAAGAAGTTTCTGTTCTTCACAGACTGACCACCTTGTGGGGGGGAAAGGCAGGTCCTCATCAAATTACAGCAGCGACATGGGCAAGGCAGTGTGACCTCTCATCTGTTCAGTCTCAGCCCGGGTGGACCTGAGAATCCAGGTCCACCTCCTTGCTTTCCTCTCACCAAGAAAGCAGGTGGAGGGCTGGAATGTATACCCATCGTCACACTTGATATGTACTGGATATCTTTTTCTACACAGGACCTGAACCTGGAATACATGTGAAGTATTAGAAAATCATCTTGAGTAACCTTGTCCTTTTGTTTTACCTTCTTTCCTGTTCCACAGCCCCCGTTTTCCAAACACATATTCATCCACACAAAATGCCCCAGGGCCTTTGTGACCTTAACTTTCCTCTTCATTTACTATTGGGACCTGTTCTCAGATCATGCCTTCTTTCTCCAGGATAAACATTTGTTAATGGCCTAAACTCTAGTCCCTAAAGGGTAACACCTTCCAGGGGTGAGTAAGGCATTCACTGTTCATGGGCTTGGTGCTGTGACAGTGCATAAAGGCTAGTATTCAGTAAGCACAAACCATGTGCCAGGAAATCCATTATGTGATTTATAAATGTTTAATCTCATTAAAGTTTCCAAATTTTCATGTAACATTGCACCCTTACTAACAACCTTGGGGGAAGAGGTATCCATCTTTCTATGTAAATCTAATTTTTCATTTCAACTCCAGATCTGACCCATCTGCAAAGATTTCTAATCTTAGAGCCTCTCTCTCTCTCTTCTTTTTTTCTTGATGTTTATGTTTGTTCTTTAGAAGGTACCTTATTTTCTCCCAGAATTAAGTCTTCTTGCTAGCTTTGCCTGTTCTGCAGAAAAGTCTTTGCAGTCCACACACACAGGACACCCTGCATCTTAAGATGTTTTTCTTCTACTTTATTTACATTCATATATTTCACTTGACATTTCTTGGATGCTCTTCCTTGGGAAAATCAGTTATCTGTGTATCTATGCCCCTTTATCTCATTTGAGGGTAAGGAATTTGAGGTGCACATGATTCCCCACCACTCTACAAACTTTTCTAGACTTTGTGTCTTTGGAGCAGCAGAAGATAAGGGATACCTAAGTGGTCAGGAACTCTCTTCATGGTAAGGATACAGGTATTCTCCCAACCCAGTCATTCACAAATTTGACCTGAATCAGCACCATCTATAGGGGTGGCTAAAACCCCAACTGCTTGGCCCCAATCCTTGAGTTTCTGATTCAAACAGGTTGAAGTTAGGCTTGAGAAGGTATGTCCCTAACAAGTTCTTGAATGGTACAGATACTGTTCATCCAGGAATCACACTCTGAGAATCACTATCCTAAATTTAAGTGATCTCCATTTTGACAAGGATGTTGAAAAGGGGTTCATTTGTTTTCAGAAATTATAAACAAATATATCTATCCACACCATCCAGTAGGGTGTTTGTTTCTTCTTTGTTTTTAAAATTGGTTTCCATGATGGCTAGGCAATGCTCTTTTAACCAAAAGTCAGAATAAGTTTTCTAATAGAAGTTTTAACATTTCTTTTCAACAGTTAAAACCCTTCAATAAATCACAATAACTGGCAGGATAAATATGAAAATCCCTTAGCATGGACTCAAGGGTTTCACATTCTGTTCTGGGCTCACCTGTCCAGACTTCTCTCCTACCACCATCATTCAGTGTTGTAGAGTGAGTTGTGTCCTCCTGAAATGTCACATGCTAATGCCCTAAGCCCTGGTATGTCTGTGTATGGAGATGGAACCTCGAAGGAATTAAGACTAAATGAGGTCTTGGGGCACCTGGGTGGCTCAGTGGGTTAAAGCCTCTGCCTTCGGCTCAGGTCAGGATCCCAGGGTCCTGGGCTCTCTGCTCAGCAGGGAGCTTGCTTCCCTTCCTCTCCCTGCCTGTCTCTCTGCCTGCTTGTGATCTTTGTCTATCAAATAAATAAATAAAATCTTAAAAAAAAAAGACTAAGTGAGGTCCTGAGGCTCAATCCAATGGGATTAATGTCCTTAGAAGAAGAGACACCAGAGAGTTTGCTCTCTCTGGCTTGCTCATTCTCACACACTCTCTTTTTCCCCCCCTCACTTTCTCTCCTCCCTCTTTCTCTCTCTCTTTCTCTCTCTGTCTACCCTCTGTGAGAACAAAGTGAGAAGGCAGCCATCTACAAGCCAGAGAAGTGAATCCTCACCAGAAACTGAATTTGTCAGCATCTTGATCTTGGCCTTTCTAGCCTCCAGAACTGTGAGAAAGTTTATTTCTGTTGTTAAAACCATCTAATCTGTGGTATTTTGTTACAGCAGTCCAAGCATACATGACAACTTGTGTCCTTGTATTACTCAGGTTTCTCCAGAGAAACAGAACCATTGGGATATCTGTATATACAGATGATCCCTGACTTATGATGGTTCGGACAATTTTTTGACTTTACAATGGTACATAATTGATATGCATTCAGTAGAAATCAAACTTCAAATTTTTAATTTAAATGCTGGGCAACAACAGTGAGCTATGGCTCTTAGTCTGCCATGTGATCACAAGGGTAAACAACTAATACACTTACAACCACTTACAAGGTACATTCTGTTTTTCTCATTCAGTGCAGTATTCAATAAACTACATGAGATATTGAACACTTTATTATGAAATAGGCTTTGCCTTAGATGATATTGACCAACTGTAGGCTAATGTAAGTGTTAAGGTAGGCTAGATTCAGCTATGATGTTAGGTACATGTTAGGTGTATTAACTGCATTTCTGACTTATGATATTTTCAATTTATAATGGGTTTATTGGGATATAACCCCACCGTAAGTTGATAAAGATCTGTATAAAGAGATTTATTAAAAAGACCTAGCTCATGAGATTGTAGAGACTGAAAAGTCCCAAGATCTATAGTCAGCAAGCTGAAGACCAGGAGTGCAAATTAATGTCCAATTCTGAAAGCAGGAAAAGACTGATTGCCCATCTTGAAGACAGTCAGGAAAGAGAGAGAATTCTCCTTTACTCAGCCTTTTCATTCTATTCAGTGGATTGGATGAGGCTGCCCGTGCTGGGGAGGGTAATCTTCATTCAGTCTACTGACTCAAATGTTCATCTCATCCACAAATGCCCTCGCAGAAATATCCAGAATAATGTTAACTAAATATCTGGCGCCATACAGCCCAATTAAGTTAACACATACAATTAACCATCACAGTCCTCTTTCAGAGCTATTGCACTAGTTACCAAAAACACCATGGACAATGTGCCATTCTAAGTCAGCCGGATGTCTTTTGCCTTGTCATCCTGCTACATGCTGTTTGTTCCTTCTGCCCTGAAGGGCTTCCCTCCACATCCTGCCACCATTCATGTTCACCTAGAAATCTCCTACCCATTCTTTAAATCTTAACTCAAGGGCTCATTCCTTTGAGTCTTCTCTTGTTTTCCTCAAGCAGAGGAAACTTGCATAAAACTTTAATACTTTAAATTAAAAACTTTAATTTTCTTCTGTTGCCTTTTTAAGCAAATGATGAGAAAAACATAAACTGTGTTATATTGTAATTTCTTATTTATAAATATAAAAAGACCCATTTCTCATTGAACTATGAGGTTCTCCAGCTCAAAATGTGTGTCTAAAAAAAAAATTTTTTTTGCATTTACTATGGACAATTATGTTAAAAAGTACTTCATAAATCTCTGATGATTGAAGTAACACATATATGAAAAAGAGCAGGGTTAGAAATCAAATGACAAGATATGAAGCTGTGACAGTACCATCTCAGGAATTAGCTAAGGGCATATTTCCAGGACTCCTGATGGCAGAGCATAAGGTAGCTTCCTTCTTCATGTAAGCATGAGCACTCTCTTCAGTCTCTGCAGCATTATCCCATCTTCCTCTGTTACCATTCCTTCTATTTTGTCAGGTAATGGGCAGGCTCCCCTCAGAGAGCTCTGTGGGAACTCTTAACAATCTCAGCACCAGACACCTGAAGAGTATAATTTTCCTGAATATCTCCATATAGAAGGAGGTAAGATGCAAAGGAGAGCCAGACTGAGTATTCTAAGTACCTAAAATGTCATTACTCAGGCCAGATGAGGCACAAAGCACCCTGGAACCACACAAGAAAGCCTGGTGGATGATGGGGAATGATCCAGTATGAGGGAAGACAAAACTTGGGGAGCAGAAATAAAGGGAGCCTTTATATCCCAGGCATAGTGCTCCAATACCCTGCCTGACAGTAAAGAACACTTGGTGCTGTGCTGACCACCATGGCATCTGAGTAGTTTCACTCACAGTGCCGGAGAAGTTCCTGAAGTCCTGATCTGTAAAAACTCTCTCAAAAAAAAAATACAGTTTGGAGTTCTAAAACAAAGATAGGCAAGTAGAGTGGAAGTCTGGATGGCGTCTAAACAATGCCTTTGGCAGAACTTGGTAAGTGGAAGATATGGGTCTCCAGCCAACAGATGGAAAATATTGAGAAGAAATGCCAGCTATCTGTGGGGAACTCCGACTGTGGTCTTCTATCTCCATGTTCATCTGACATGATACAATGAGTCACAGAAATGTCCAGCCCTTATATTTGGGTGCCTTAATTACATAAGAGCAGACAGAAGGAAGTGGCCTGCTAGATTTGAATGTGAATTTTTTAGGTGATATCTTTAGTGTAGTAGGTAGGACTGTGGAAATCCCAAAAAACCTAGTCTAAGTGGTTTTATGGTTGATACAGCAGGTCATTTCACCACTATATTTTAATCAACTGATAACAAATGACCACCGTGACCACCCATGTTTCCTTGTGAGGTGGGTCCTCTGCAGAACCAAAGAATACTGTTTCATCATGGACTAGACAATATGTAGCCACTTCTGTTGTCTCTGTCCTGAGTCATGAGTAGCTGGGGTGTGAGAGAAGTTTTGTCCAAGGAAACCAGTGAGGGAAGTGTAAGTACTACATCTGAATGCAATTATTTGAAGTATGACAGTTTCTCCTGTCCCCAACTTCTAATGGCTTCCATATCTGCAAATTCGACTAATTCCCATTTAAAAATTATCTGAGTCCCCATCATACTTGAGTTCACTGTGAAATCCAGTATTTCATTGGATATTAATCTCCAAGGAATTCTGAGAATTCCCAAAGAATGCTTATTACTGTTTCACCATCTGTCCCCTCAGAAAAGCAGCTATTACAGAGAACAGCACTGCTTTCTCTCATCACTTTTCACCAAACTATAACTGAATCTCACAGGTGACCACTGCCTTGACTACATCACTTGAAACATGAGTGGAACCCACTGTACAAAATGGATAAGACCAGCTATAAGAGTTTAAATTTTTAAAAATCTTCTATCAGGATAATAGAAGAGATCTATAATAGACAAAAACCCTTTGACAATGGTTTCAAAATGGGAAAATTTCTAGACTGGATAGGTTCTATCTCCCATATAGTCATCCCCAAAAGAAGAATGCTTTTGACATTGTCCCACTTGCTGAAGTACTGACTTTCCCAGCACTTCAGAGTACAGAATATGGAGGGTGGGGGTGAGGGGGTTCTTTCCAACCTCAATCTCATAAACACACCTTGGTCTATACAATAATCTGTAAAAACAAAGCTTTATCCATAGTGACACAGATTTACATCATGATGAGAAAAAGATTGTCTGATTTTTGTTATCTACATATAATCAATAAGCTTACTAAAATACTCCCAACACTGAAAAATAATACTAGGTAACAGTGGCTACACTTTATTCAGACATTACTAGGCTCCAGCATTGCTATGCTAAGAATATTACACGTGCATTTACTCTTCACAACACTCTTATGAGATGGGTATTTATTGTTATTATTTTTTAATTATTATTATTTAGCCTTTTAGAAAAATTAGATGTAGAGAAGTTAAATAGTTCCAAGCAAGAAAATAAAGTGACAGACTTCACACATAAGTAGTGAAAGAGGACAAAAACTGCTATAATTTTAGAATAGTAGCATCCCTATCTCCTGTCATTCCAACAGCCTGCCATGTCCCCGGCTCTGCATGGTCATGAAGTATATATGTTTTTATAGAGCTGTGATCCAGACCTCACTATATATATATATATATATATATATTCTCTATTATCTTCTTAAAATCCAAAAATTCAGACACATATCTGACCCTGAGATTTTCAGAGAAAAGATTGTGAATCTGTATCACAGTATAGAAATTCGGTTAGACTCAAAGGCTGTAGTAGAGCTTCCCTGGCCAACCCTGATGAGTAACATGTGCACTGAGTCCCTGACCAACTTGAAGTGAACATGAGCACACACATACACACTTTGACTGAAAAACCCTAAGGAGTACAATAGCCCTGGATTAGTGAGATTTGATAAGGAATGGTAAAGGGAATACGAAAATAATAAACACACCAAAAGCAGCAATGTGTGGAGTGAGATGATATAGAGTAAAGGCTGGCCTTCTGATGAAATATTGTCATAGACCAGACATAACTTAGTCTTTCTTAAAAAAAAAAAAAAGTGTCATTGGCTTCTAAATTCCCTAAAGAACAATGACATCAGATTGGAGAAAGAAGGCACACTTTGACTCAATCATAATTATGACAATGTATGTCCATTATGGCACCGTTCATACATAGTGTTAGCTGTGGATATTCTTATTTCCTGTATAGTTCCCATTGCAGAGTATGACTCTACAGTGTTAAATAGAATCTAGCACATGCAACCACCAAGAATAAGATGTCTTCAGCACTGTTCGCTGTCACTTTAAGGAAATAGATCACATTAGATGATGACAAGACTGTAACTGGAAAGACAGCATGGCAAAGAAGGAAAATAAATAAATAAATAAATAACCATCCGAAGAACTCCCTCCATTCAATTATAACCCATATAACTTATTTGGAAATTCATACTACCATTGCCAGGCTGAAATTAAATAATGAATGTAAAAATGTTCTGAGTATGTTTGCATATTAATGAGCATGCATCTAATCTACATCATCATTTTTAATGACTGCATTATATGGATATACCAAACTTATTGAAACAATTCATTATTGTTAATCATGTACGTGGTTTCTAGGTTTATCTCTCACAGCAATAATGAGATAGTTGGGTTTTTTTTAAGATTTTATTTATTTATTTGACAGACAGAGATCACAAGTAGGCAGAGAGAGAGAGGGAAGCAGGCTCCTTGCTGAGCAGAGAGCCCAATGTGGGGCTTGACACCAGGACCCTGAGATCCTGATCTGACCTGAAGGCAGAGGCTTAACCCTCTGAGCCACCCAGGAGCCCCAGAAAATTTTATATTTATCTTTATATTCTTATCTAATTATTTTCTTTGGGAAAAAATATGAAAATAAGATTGATATATCAAAAATATTTTTACTTAAATTAACTTTATTTAGGTAAAATTATATAATATAAAATGCAGTATTTGTAAATATGTACGGTTTTGACAAAAGTGTGCAACATACAACCACCATGACAATTAAGATACAGAACACTTTTATAACTCTAAAAGTTGTCTTGAACGCCTTGCCAGTTCATTCTCATCCCCTACTCCTGGCCCCAAGCAATCACCAATCTGTTTCTATCACCGAAGTTTTTATTTATATACAGTACAGTACAATAATACTGTTTTGTGTCTGGCTTCTTTTATTTGGAATAGTATTTTTGAGATTTATCCATGTTGTTTTATTTACTCTGAGTCTGTTCCTTTTACTACAGAATAGATGTGCATTGAATAGATCCACCACAATTTATTTATCCATTTGCCTCTTAATGAGCTTTTTTTAGTAAAGCTGATGAGATTATTCATATACAAGTCTTTGGATAAGAATGTGTTTTCATTTTCAGGGGTGGGGGTGTGTGTGGAGAATACCAAAGACTAAAACTGTGGAGTCACATAGTAAATGTATACCTTTGTAAGAAACTGCTTAATTATTTTCAAGAATAGTTACATCATTTGACATTTCTCACCAGCAGTGTGTAAGAGTCCCATTTGCTCCTCATCTTCAATAAAATTTGAAGATTTTTTTTCAGTATTAGCCATTCTGATGTGTTAGTAGTGCTGTCTCATGGTGTAAACTTTCATTTCCCAGATGACTAAGGATATTGAGCATCATTTTATATACTTATTGGCCATTTATATCTTCTTTTTTGAAGTGTCTTTTCAGATCCTCTGCACACATTTAACTGGGTTATTTATCATCTTGGATTATTTGAATTCTATATATATTCAGAGTACTAGTACCATTCTAATATAAGAAATATAAATCTCCTAGTCAACAGCTTGCCGCTTCATATACTTAAAGTTGTCTTTACAAAAGCATAATTTAGATAGATAGATAAATGATAGACAGATACATAGATGAAATCCATTTTTATTAAACTTTTCCAGTTTTATGCCTTTTGTGTCTTAATAAATCTTTGTTTACCCTAAATTAACAATAATCTCCATGTCTTCTTTAAGAAGTTTCATCATTTACGTTTTAGTTCATAATCTGTTCCACATTAACATTTGTGTATGCTAACCCCTTCCTGCCATAAAAGCCAAAAGTTCCAAATATAAAATAATTTTAAACCTAGAAGGTCTATTCACCCAAACTACCATTCAAATTTAAAGCTGTAAAAATATTAATGGGCATAGGAAGTTTTGTTACTCACAAAGGCTATATGGAAAATTGTTTGGAATAAAGAATTTAAATAACAGTGAAAACTAATGACATATATATAATAGATACATATTTTATATGATATAGTATATGTAATGTGATATATGTTATATAACAGTATTTTGATATTGACAGTTTCCACTTTAAAATAACTATGGAATAAGCAGTATATTACAAAATCTGAACTCTTGCTTTGAGTCAGCTCAGATCTTGATTGAATTGAGCTAATGTGCCCTCACTATTACTGCCTACCAAAGGAAAAAAGTCACCCTCTCTGGAAGAAGATAACATTACCCAGAACCTCTCTATTTTTTTTTTTTAAATTAAAAAGAGTTCATCATTCAATCGAAACTTAGCATGTATTTCAAGAAATTACACCAAGAGTAAAAACAGACAATAGTAACAGACCCACAGTTATTCTAGGTATTATAATCAAACATAGATATTAAAATAATTGTGATTAGTATGTTCAGAAAAATGGATGACAAGATGTAACATTTTGCCATAGAACTGGAAACTATAAAAAAGAATCAAATGGCATTCTAGAATTAAACATGACAATATCTGAAATTAAGAGCGCAATAGATGACATTAACAGCCACTGTATTACAGCTGATGAGAGGATTAATGAAGTGAAAGATAGAATAGTGCAAAATAATTATAGCAGAGAGAGAACTGAATGGAGAAAGTATTAGAGAGAGAAAAAGTATTAGAAAGAAATGGGTCGTAGTGAGAAGTTGTAATATATGTGTAATTGCAACCCCTAAAGAGAAATGAAAGAAAATGAGGTAAAAGAAGTACAAAGAAGTCATACCCAAGGATTTTCCAAAAATTATGAAAATTTGAAGCCACGGATTAAAACCTCTACAAAACTTTAAGCAAGAAAATTACAAAGAAAATATATCTGTGTATTTATGTTATATGTATTTATATGTCATATGTATTTGTCATATGTGTTAATACATATGTTATAGTGAAACCTATGAAAACCAAACACCAAAAAGTAAAATCTAAAAAGCAGCCAGAGAAGAAAAGACACTACCTTCAAATGAGAAACAGTGAGTGAACCCCGACTTCTCATCAGAGGATACAGAAGCCAGATAATAACATAATATCCTTGAAGTTCCAAAAGAAAACACCTGTCAACATAAAATTCTAAACCAAATAAAAATGTCCTCCAAAAGTGAAAGCAAAATAAATGAGCTATCTGATGAAACAAAACTGAGAAAATCTGGGGTTCCTGGATGTCTCAGTCAGTTAAGAATCTGCCTGTTGGTTTGGGCTCAGGTCACAATTTCAGGGTCATGAGATTGAGCCCTGAGTCAAGCCCTTCATGACTCTGAGTCTGCTAGAGATTCTTTCCCCTTCTGTCTCCCTCCCCCTAGGCTCCTCCCCCTGCCCCATGAGGGCTCTCTCTCTCTCTCTCTCTCTTTCAAACAAACAAACAAACAAACAAATAAAATATTTAAAAGAAAAACTGAGAGAATTATTAATGAAAACCAGCACTAAAGGAAGCATTAAAAAGAGTTCTTGAAGGGTGCCTGGGTGGCTCAGTTGGTTTAAGCAACTGCCTTCGCCTCAGGTCATGATCCTGGAGTCCAGGGATCAAGTCCCATTTCAGGCTCCCTGCTTGGCAGGGAGTCTGACCTCTCCACTCTCATACTCTCTCTCTCTCTCTCTCAAATAAATAAATAAAAATTTTTTAAAAGAGGTCTGGAGGTAAAAAATTATTAACGAGGGATTAAAAAAAAACAGGAATGAAATGCAACAGAAAGAGTAAATATGGGGATAAATGTAGGTGAACCCATCTTTTCCTAACCAAATATCTTATACAATACACAAATTTCACTTCACAAATACAATCTTTGTTTGAATGAGCTCTATTTTAAGCCACAGCATCCTGATGGTTCCTAGTGGTAAGCAATCACCTCAAACATGACATCTTTTAATGAAGTGATGCCAATGCATAACTCCTCACGCTGCCCCTCCCTGAGTCCCCACATTTATACTGTATGTTTCTCATCTTAATCACCTCATGTCACTACAATGAGATCAACACCAATTTGTTTCAGATTGACATGGTCCTAACCTCCTGGGTTTGATTGAAAAATACAAAGTTGCCAGGACTTATATTGTAGATTTTCCATTATACTGTAGACTTCTGAGGCACATTTCCTTAAGTTTACTGTCCTCTTTTTCTAAGGAAAAGCAGAGATACCTGTAAGTCATATAAAATCATAAGGTCTGTGCCAAAATACTCATTTATTATGTGAAAAGTAATTATACCCATTATTTATCTGGTATCTCACAGCCCTACATTGAAACTTCTCTGCTCTGTAATGCTGAGGCTCTGTGTTTCTAAATTAAATATTCCAGTTTCCTTTGCCAACCAGTATCCTGTTAGTTTCCCTAAAAAGAGGCATTAGTGAGAGACCAGAAGTTGGGAAGAGGGAAAAAGAAATTCTTCTCCTCTCTCGGCTTCTGGCAGCATCTTTGGAAAAGTAAATGTCTCCTCAAGGATCTTGATTGGATCTTGATTGATATAATATTTAGTAGCAAGAGACTTAACATTTGTGAAAGTGGTGAGTTCTATCATATCACCCTTTTAACTATTTAATCACTAACTTTTTGGCTATGCAGAAGATATCTAGATCTTGAAAAATGACTATGGATTACCACAAAATAAATTAGGTGGTAGCTCAGATTGTAACTGATACTCTGGATATATTATCTTTCCTTAAATAAAACAAGTACCTAGAACTGAGCATGCAGCAATTTATATAGCAAATGTTTGGGTTTTTTTTTTCTTCTTCTTATATATGCCAATTTCTAAATCCAACCCAAAACATGAAGCTTTCACCTGACAGGTTAGCAATTTTCTTCAACTGACTTGCTCCACAGCTGTGAGAATCTTCCCTGGGAAGACTTGCAGGGATTTGAGCATACCCTACAGAACATCATTCTGATTCTCTATCTTGATGACATCATGCAGACTGACCTTGATGAATAGTTAGTAGTAACTACTGTAGATGACTTAATAACATTCAAAAGAGCCATAGATTAGGAGATAAACCCCACAGAAATATGGAGACCTGGCCCCATGGTGACATTTCTAGGAGTCCAGTGGGGAGTTTCCTCTTATATGGCCTGTCACTAAGAAATTGGAGCAATGCATGTTGGGCTAGTTTGGATTTTGGAGATATCCTAAACAAGACTGAGAAAATCTGGGGTCATTCCAACCCATTTAATGATAAGCTAATAGGCTGAGCTGTGTGTGGGTTCTGAAGCTGATCCAGGTTGTGGTGGATGTTGCTCTGCTGCCTTAGTGACCAGACTTTCCTATGAAACCCAGAACAACTGTGGCAAACAGAAAGGCTGAATAGAGTCACTGGGATTCAGCAACAGACAAATCATAGTGCTGTTCCACTAAGATTAGGGAGCAAAATAATGCTCCCTTCTGAAAATACTGTTAACTTTATGGGGGGAAAAAAGTTCTTAGGTTGGTATTGGGCTCTATGGAGATTTAATAACTCATCATGGGACAAAAACTGACCCAGTAAGTTATGTCATGAGTTGAGTGTTTCTCATCCATTAAACCACAAATTTAGAGATGAAAGGCAACACACCACTATCAGATGGAGGTGTTACATATAGAAAGAGGTCTTAGAGACACTAAAAGACACAAGTAAATTGCACAAGTGGCTCAGAATCTTCTGGCACTTTCACAAAATGTGCCTTCTGTCATCATTCCTTTAACCAACTTCTATGGCCTTATGAGAAAATCTAAATGACCAGTTTACAGAGGAAGAACTAACTCAGGCTTAGTTCCATAGATATTTCTACATGACATGCTGACATCAGTCCTAAGTGATGGTTACTGATCTTCAGTCTTAATCAGGAATGTCCCTGAAAGACAGCAGTGGAAGCAAGTCTCCTCATTGGCCAAACTTTGAGAAGTATATTATACTGTGCCTGGATGGATATATGGCCAGACCTGTGAATCCACAATGATTCATAAGGAACAGATAGCAGTTTGGCTTAAGGATCAGATAACTGGAAAGAAAAAAAGATTCAAGGATGGAATTTTGGGAAGAAGTTCAGGAGAAGCAGCATGGGATGACTTTCCCAGGTTAGGCATAGCAGGAGAGTATACATTTGTTCCATGTTATTGTTTACTGAAGAGTACCCCAAGCAGAGGAAATCCTCCGATATACAAAGAGAAAGTGACCCCTCTTGTGGGTGTTAGCCAACCTTTGCCCAGCCACCCTTGTGCTTAGCCAATGGACTCACACTCAAATGGCCATGGGAGCAGGAATAGAAAGTTATATATGGGTCAACAGCATGAGCACTCACCTCACCAGAAAAAAATCCTGCTTCTATCACTGCTGAGTATCCAAACCTTCTAACAGGCCCTATTGGGTTATCATTTGTCAAGGTGATCATCTCAGCCACCTGATGGCAGTCTGATTATATTTTATCCTTTTCTAAAACACTGGGAACTGTGGTATGCTCTTTGTGGTAAACCAAAGTTAATTTGATAAGAAATTTTCTTCTTTGCTCAAAATTTTTCTGCCAGTACCACCACCCATGAATTAATGAGATGTCTTATTCACCATCACAGTATATACCATACAACAGCAGTTCCAACCAAACAACTCATTTTGACATGAAAGTGCAGCAGTTGGCCAACTCTGTGGCATTCACTGGTTTTATGCTGTATATTCCTTCCCCCAGGAGGCACTTAGCCAACATAAAATGATGAAATGAAATGGCAAACTCACTTTCAAAATGTGATATGTGCTCTGAACTCACAACCAGTATGTGGTACTATTTCTTCCATAGCCCAAATGCCCAAGTTTGGAAATGAAGAGTTTGAAATGGGACTGCTCCTTTCACTGTTACACCTAATGAAACATATTATTTTATATAGAACATAGATGGTAGTTGAACTTTAAATTTTGCCGTGTGTTACATAATATCCAGATGGGCTTTGCATTTGAAACGAATGGGAACTAATATCACTCAGGGACAGAGACAGGGAATGATCAGTGAATTTTGGCGTCATCCCTTTGGAAGAGACTGTGTGGGTCTTCCTGCATACCTAGGAGGATTCGATTTTATGAGGCAGAAGCATGACATTGTCATTGCTGTGGTGCAGAAATCAAATACAAGTAGAAAGGTATGGGTGGGCGGCGAATAACCCGATAAATGGACTGAGCCAGTTGTCAACCTACCTCTTGATCTCATGCCTGCCCTTTCAGCTCTGTTCAGGAATGCCAAGCCCAGGGAGTCTGTTTTTCCAGCAGGCTTTCTGGTGGGTTTAATGAGTAGGAGGTATCGGTGGGGTCCGACGCAGACGTAGGGAAGAAGCAACATTTCTTTCTTGCTCCCTCTAGGTGCATCTCAGGAAGTGGCTGCCATCCTGGTTCCACCCCTGAGGCCCTCTTTATACCAGTACTTGATCATGTGGCCTTTACTTAGTACCCTTGAGCAACCACCACTTCCTCCTTTTCCCTCCATCAACCCTGGAATGGTGAGTGCTTCCTACAATCATTCATTTCAAGAATCTCTATAATTACTATTCGCTCGCCATCCCCATTCACTCTCTGAAACATACAGAGTGTTTTCTTTTGCCCTGCCTGACATATCCTTCCTTTAACGATTCCATTCATCTCTCCTAGACATTGAAATACCTCAATTCATCTGAATCAGTGCTTTTCACAGTTTCTTGGAGTCTGAGGGATTTCCAGGAGCCCCCTCAGAGCTGCTACTAAAAAAACAGGGGGACAGAAAGTGTTTGGAAAACAACCCCCTCACTTCAGCATATTACTTCTGTTTCATATGTTTTACTTATTTACATTCCTCAGAGGGATTTCATCAAAACAAAGGCTTTCACTTATAATAAAATGTTTGAAACCATGGATCTTTGCCACTGATAAACATGTTGAATAGAATTTGGTCAAGGATAAAAATCTGGCTGTTGCCTTGGTAGACGTTACTTTGTTCTCGCTAGAAAGGGGGGGGGGGGATGGACACATTGCTGGAAAGTTTATTCCCTTCCCTCTCCCTCACCCCACCTCATCGATTAGCATTCTATTCCCATGGCCCTGACCTGATGCCCCTTGTTTGCAGGATATTCCTACTCACCAGAGCCTGATTGAAAAGTTTCCTGAATGCATTGTGTTTCAAAAGTGTGAATTCATCCATAAAGCCTGCAATAAAAATAACCCAAACAAATGACTTACCACGTCACATGTCCTATTAGCGAAGTACTTGTGTGGGAACAAAATGTTGTTGTTGGTTTTGTTTTCATTTTTTTTAATACAGTCAGGGCCCCAGTGGGGCATGAATGTGGAATATCATCCCACTTTATAATATATGCACCATAATCTTCTTAAAATGAGTTTTCACTTCAAGAAACATAAGGACTTAAATATGAGCAGCCTGTTTTGTGCGGTTGTGTGTTTGGCATCTCATTACACTTCAGACCATTTTGTCTTCTTAGAACAATTGAATATCATTAGTGGAGGCATATTTTGTTGCCAGAACTTGCTTGGTTGCGATTGTGCTTGTTAAAATGTGTCCATTTGCCAGCTGATGGATGGGAATTCTGAAGGGTGCCTAGTGAGTGAGCATTTGAATATCAGAACTTTCATCTCTTTCTTCCAGGGAGAAAAATAGCTTTGTTACCAACCAACACAAAGCATGAATTGTCCTTGACTTCCCCTCCCTCTTTTGTCTTTTTTGTGTAACACTCTGTTTAGCTCACTGAGTTTCTATCAAGGACCCAGAACTATTACAAGACATAAAAGCTTCAGAGCCAGGCAAACCTTGGAACAGATCCAGACTCCTCAGCCTTATTTGCATGGTGACTTTGGGCAAATCTCAGAACCTCTCAAGTCTCAGGGTTTTAATTTGCCAAATGAACCACCTTAGGCTTACTTTTCAGGGCCATTATGATAAAAATCCCACAACCATTTTGGGCACATAATAGATGCTCAATGATTGGGAGCTAGCTGAAGTGATAGATCAGAAAAAAAAAATGCAGAAAACAATTGGAAAAGAGCTTAAAAGCAAATATAGTGCAACACTAATTAGAATATAATTGGGCACTAAAGTAAATAAGGTACCTTTAAAAAGTATCTTTGAGGCAAGATATAGAAGTTATAGTTGAGTCTTAATATCTGTGATAGTTAATGTTCTATAAAGTCACCAGGAACCCTGAATTCACAGGTACTGAGCCATTGCTCCTAGGGTAAAAACAAGGTTAGGTTCCTATGAGCCTCTGATTTAGCATTTTCAACACCTAATGAATGGATAACCTTGTGTTATATATGTTTCTACTTAAAAACACCTTATTTAGGGGTGCCTTCATGGATCAGCTGGTTGGGCATCCAACTCGTGATTTTGGCTCAAGTCATGATCTCAGGATTATGAGATTGAGCCATGGGTAAAGCTCCAAAAAGTTTTCCCTCTCCCTCTGCCTCTACCCCCTCTAAAAAACTAAAAAATAAAAATACCTTCTTTAATGTATATATTGATAATTCATTAACATTGAACTCATGTCTAACACCACTATAAAGCTTACCTATGGATTTTCTCTAAGAGGCACATCCCAGTCTTTTCATTCAGGTACAGTAGAGAGTAACTCAGTACTCTTCTTAGGGGCCATTTTAAATAAATAAATCAACAACAAAAGCACAGAAATATTTAAAATGTCCCACTAAATAGAACGTGATAGGGCACTCATTTACAGAAGGAGAGCTAAAACAAGAAAGCAGAGCTTCTCCTTGATCAACCTCAGCAGCGAATGTATACACAGGGCAACTCAAGTTTTTTTGCTGCTTTGTGCATGCATATGTCCACAAATGAGCACAAAAATGCCATGAGTATTGATTTGGGAATTATAAATAATTTTAGCAAGTAGGTGAACTGGCAAAAAAAGGATCCTGTAAATAATGAGGATCAACTATAAATACCAAGAGGGAACCTTGGACAGAGGAAGGAATGGCTTAAAATGAGTGATGAGAGGAGACAGTCCAGGGAGGAAGAGCCGAATCAGCATAGGGAAGATCATTAAAAGTCAGGAACAGTATATGAGAACAGATCATATCTGCCAGGAACCCTCTAGCCTAGATCCCATGTAATGCCCCTGTCATTTCCTTTACATCTAATTAAATGTCCCCTGCTCAGTGTGGCTTTTTCTGACCTCCCCATTAGAACAGCATTTATCTTCCATTGCTCTCTAGACCTTTCTTCTGCTTCATTCTTCATTCTTCTCTGGAATGCACTTCCATGAGTGACATATGTAAGTTTCTAGTTATAAATTTTCTGACTGTCCTACTCAGAATGCAGAAGCCATGAGGTCGGGACTCTGTACTTTGTTCACTAGCCCAGGTATTTGAAGAGTGCTTGCAACAGTGTGGTCATTACTAGCTGTTAAATGAAGATGTTAACCTTCAAAATAAAACTGTCAGTTCGTTCGCCAGCAAAATGGGTTTATTTGGGGGAAGAGCAGAGAAATGCAATTCAGGACACACAAGCTACAATAAAACCATAGGCAAGTCAGGAGAACAAACAAGAGGAATGCTCTTTTAGAGAGGAAAGGGGAGAGTTGGGAGCAGTTGTCATAAACAAAAAGTCTCTTGGTGTAAACTGGGAGCTGGAAGTATAGTGGCTTTTCATTGGCTGAGTTGGGACAGTCTCATTCGCTGGGCCATTGCTGGCAAAGACAAAATCTTTGTTCCTCCTACTAGAGTAGTAAAGCCGACTTTAGTGCAAGGTATCTCTCTCTTCCTGTTGGGGTCTATAATTGATAGAGTGGTAGGGCTTTGAGAGCTCCCTCTGCTGGCCTCCCATCTCCATTTTAAATGAGCTTTCCTTTATTAATTTTCACAAGGACATGAAGTGTAATGAATCTGAGTAACACATTAAGAATTATACCTTTCATCTCAGAGTAAATAAATAGCTATTTAAGTAAAGAGTCCTATTAAATATGGGAGATTTACAGTGCTTCTGATACTATATGCAAAATTTAAAAAGAGACATGCCTGGCTATTCCATGTTGGCTCAAGGTCCTTTCCTACTCCAAATCTTCCCCAAAATCATAGCAAGCATCTAACCTTAAAAAAACACAACTTCTGGCCATTTTTCTGTCTGCCTCAACTGCAGGTGCAGTCTACTGGTATGATTTGAAGGTAACTAGAAAGCTCTCTACGTTGTTTTTGACGTCTAAAATGACAGTGTGACAGAATATTTGGGGTCTAAGTGCTTTCAAAATATCTGCTATACCTGAATAACTAAGTAAACTACTGTCAGTCACTAATACTTTAGTGTAAATTAGCTTATCCTGGAGTTTTAGGCAGTAATCATGTAATTCCAAACTATAATTTTAGAGAATGAGAAAACTGAGATGCATAATGGGAGCATAGTTTTATAACTAATTTAGTAATTTGAGACATGACAAAAGTGCAGGTCTCCCAGCATTCAGTTAACTACAACATTCTAATTCAGAACCTTTCCAGCAGAGGTGTTTGAGACCGTCTCCTAATGAAATTTCCAATTAGTAAATCCTTATGAGAGAAGAGTATAAAACCCCCCCCAATAAAATGCAAATATCTTAACTGACAAAAATGCAAATAACTTGAAAAGGTGTTATCTTCAATCGGGTTATCAAATTAGCTATTTCCAGAAGTCAGGTCCCATCTTAAGACACAATATCCTCATATGAAAGGCAAACTTCGTTTAAGTGTTCATGGAAAGTGAGGGACTCAGAAAAGGGCTGGGAATTCTGGGCAGATCTAGGGCCAAGGTGCAGGGGGGTACAGAATGTAGAAAGTTTAAAAGGGGCATCGAGGAGAAGTTATAGAAAAGAGTCCTCTAAAGCAAACATCGGCTTTGTCACTTTCCTACATTTGACTGGAGACTAGGGCCCACAGAGACGGGCAGGTGGCTGTAGAGAGCTGGCTCTTTCTGAGATGATCTGGTGAGTCCCTGAGACTCATGTAGAAGCAACTTGCAATCCTTGTGACTGCAAACGCTAATCAAGAAACTGATTACACCCCACTGGGAGGAGAAAGATGAGCTAATGGAGGAGCTGGGTTTTGACTAAGATGCCCTTGGAAATGTGTCATTTCAGTGCTGCCCATTTCTTTAATACATTCCACAACTGCCTTCCTAACCACATCTTACATAACACACACACACACACACACACACACACACACTCTCTCTCTCTCTCACGTGCACACAGAAAGAATTTTATAAAGAATTACACTTAGCTATTAATGCTTGATGTTAACTTAAAATAATCTCCGTGTCTCTGTCTTCAACCCATTTTTCCTGTGGATAAGTATTGCTTATACCTTCTCAGGAGTATTTAAGTTGTCAAAAGGAGATTTGCTTTTCCTACCCCTTGAGGGTATGAACAATTATTCTCTTCTTTCATTTGCATATAGCATCAGGAAACATATCAGTGCTATGAATTAAATTGATCTACTAAAGGTAGAATTTCTGACATGAGAGCAGGCAAATGAGTGAGTTACTTGGGGGAAATGAGATCCCTTTCCTGTAGCTTCCAAAAGAAACTATATTTGCCGCCACCGTTTTATACATCCATATCTCAGCAACCTTGATACAGAGAGATATTGAACACCAACAATAACATCTGCAAAACTGTAGGTGATTAAGAGAAACATCTGGCTTTCTATTTTGAAGGCCTGTGTTTTGCTAATTTTCTTTTCAAGATGCATTAGACTACTATGTTGGGGGAAAGAATGACATTGCTCTACACCAGGGGTCAGGAAACCATGTTCCACAGGCCAAATCTGTCATGCCACCTGTTTTGTTTAAAAAATTAAAAAAGGTATTGGGACACTGCCACATTCATTTATTTACATTTTGTATATGGCTGTTCTCATGCTAGAACAGCAGAAGATGAGAAATTATGACAAAGACCATATGGCTGAAATACTTACTATTGGCCCTTTATACAAAAAGGTTTTAAACCAGGAGATTTACCTTTTCTAACCTCCAGATCAGGTTTTGGAAAGAGGCATTTATGTGTTTAACAAGGCTTCCAGGAGAGGCTGCTATCTACTGATGTTTGAAAAATTCCATGTGGAACTCTTTTTGAACCTACTTCAAGGAGGGCCTGTGGCATGAATGGAGAAGGGACAGGTTTAAGACCATTTGCCCACCAGTCAGGCTCTAAGGAAATCCTATGTAACAGATTCCTCTTAACTTCTTGAGTCTCATATACCCTCCAGCTTTCTGATTTCACCTCCTAGTTCCTAATGCTGATTGCAGCACTTTTCCACTGAGTTCTTGGCATCCCCTTATCAGAAAGCCAGTATTTATCCTTGGCATCACTCTTCGGTTCTAGTCTTGCCACTTATATTGTGTATGATGTTTATCTGTCTGCTCCACTGCTGACTCCAGACGTCTTTGTGGTGCTGGTCTTCTAATTCCCATCTCAGGCTGAGTATAAGCAAAAAACAGTCAACATTCTTTTTATTCCAATGACTTATCCCGTAGGACGTGTCTAATTCTTAATGTTTGATTCCGAGACAAACATGAGGTTGAGACACCCAGAAACGTTTTTCTGCCATGCCTCACTGGCAGTCAGTGCTCTTGGAATTACTAAGTGGAATGGCACAAAGGCGCAAAATTCCAGAGCCTCAGGAAAAGCACCGTAGCCATGGTGTCAGATCACCTGGCGTGCTGTGAAATTCACAATCAGCATTGTTTTCAGATTCAGGAAAGTGGTGTTCTTCCCCAACTGTATCTATTTTCCCAAGACTAGGAAGAGAATCTACATTTGGACTTGCCATTGACAGTGAAAAGGTGGGTGATAACAGCTTCTCTGTACACACTCCACCCACCCCTCAGGTAACTGAATGGCCTAAACTTCTCTGGGCCATTAAAAAAAAAAAAAAAAAAAAAAAATCTTGGGGCACCTGGCTGGTTAAGTTGGTTAAGCATCTGCCATTGGCTCAGGTCATGTTCCCAGGGTCCTGGGATTGATTCCCACATAGGGCTCCGTGCTCGCCAGGGAACCTGCTGCTCCCCATGTTTGTGAGTGCTCTCTCTCTTTCTCTCTAACAAATAAATAAGACTTTTTAAAAAAAAATCTTATTTCAACTACATAAACTTAGAATTTATATAAGAATTATATAAGAATTTATATAACATTAAAAACACTGACCCTTGGAGATTTTAAATCTCAAAATTGATGTCACATCTATTTTTACAAACTGAAAAAAGTATTTAAAGTGTATATATGTCGCTATATATTATATATACGCATACAAACATGAACCTTTTTTTTATTTCTTTTCAGTGTTCCAGAACTCATTGTTTATGCACCACACCCAGTGCTCCATGCAATACGTGTCCTCCATAATACCCACCACCAGGCTCACCCAACCTCCCACCCCCCTCCGAAACCCTGTTTGTTTATTATTATGATATAGATATGACAGTAAAACAATGAAAATAGTTTCTAAGAAGCCAAGCTAAGAATCACTGTATCTTGGAGTCATTGACAGTAATTTAGATAGCCCTACTTAACTTAAAAATTCCCAATAATACCATGGTTAAAAGTGTAACACTAAATATTTTGTTATAATGATGTTGACAATTCAATTTTTGAATTTTCAGTAACTCCTCTTAAAAAGGTAAAACAGATGTATAAAAATTTATGGACTTATGATCTAAAATATTTAAATAGGAACTTCCCTGGCAATAGAACATAGCTGTGCCTATGTGGATTCATTCCAATCTATTACAAAACAAAACAAAAAAACCACAAGATTCTTGCAGATAGCTATTTAAGTAGGGACTTACCATGACCCTCTGAGTGCCCCATGAGACCTGATGTGTGTCATAGTCATCATTGAGCCATTGATAACTTGTGTAATAACTGAAACCCAACTCCTTCCAGGAAATCTCTATAGCCTTGTCCTCTTGGATAGAGTACCATGGACTCAAACTTCATATTTTGTCAGGTAGAATTATTACTCAATTTCAAGCAGTGGGCCTTAAGAAGCATTCTGTTCCCACTCGGAACCCTAGGGTAGACTTAATTTCTCCCAACCCCGGTCATCCCAGCACTGGCTTCCTTCTCAATAGTGAGTACCAAGAGTGCCTCACAGCTGTGCTCCTTCAACATCTAACAATTCTCTCCTCTAAAATGTGCATCACCCAATTGCTACCACCTCTGGGAAACTGTATGAGGCACTTTCAGCAGTTCATTCTAGGCCCCTGGAGTTCCTCTCAGGGAGATAATGAAGATATGTGTCAAAGTTAAATGAGAGTAAAACCCCAAGGGGTGAGAGCAAATGCAGCCATTTAGAGAGATAGAAATGACAAAAGCTGTAATATGGGGACACAATGCCTAGGGCACTGGATGATTTAGATATAGGGAGGATCTGGGAGGGGGGAAAAAAAACTGTGACAGGGTAAGGCTTTGGTCAAAAGAAAAATAACAGAAGCATAAAACACAGCAACAGATAGTTACTGCCCAAGGTGATGAAGATGCCCTCCTATCAGTGATGGTGGGAATACTCAGAACCTGTTATTCATCTGAAGTAAAGAGTGACAAATCACAACAGCCTTATTATTACTGTAACCTTCCGCGAGATGGTACCAAAAGGAGTAGAGACATCAGGTTGGCTAAACCAGAAGCAAAGAGGAAAAGATGGAGGTCTGAGTGAGATGAAACATGGGTGAGGATATATTTAGAAAAGTAAATTTTAATTGTTTCCATTGAGCAAATCTTGTTTTCCCATCTAGACTGCCAGGACAGGGACAACATCTTGTAAGTGTTTGAAAACACAGCACATACAAAATCACGTCCAACTTGTCTAAACAAGAGAAAACAAATTTGTCTAGAGTCACAGCGGTGGTATATGTCAGAACACTTTGACCCTAGAGTTCTAATGCCCTGCCTACATCAAATGTGTACTTTTTTGTATGATACACATTTGATATATGCTTCATTCTTAGCTTCATTTTAAATTTCTTCTGTTTTCTATTCTTGTTCTTATCCATTCATAATATCTTATGTTGTTACAGTCTGTGAATCTCTGTAAGACATACCATGTCCTTTCAGGTACAAAGCAGTTAAAGGAATCAAGAATGTTATTTATGTGACTCACTCTCTCTCTCTCTCTCTCTCTCTCTCTCACACACACACACACACACACACACACACACACACCCTTAGGTGGAATGATTTGTGTTTTGTAGTTATAGGTTGGTTGACCTGCCCTTCAATCTCTGGGAATTCTGAAAGACAAAATTCTATCTTTCCACATTGCTTAATAAATAAATTACTTAGGAACCTAAGCAAATGGAAACCCCTATTAAAATCCGGAGTCTCTCTATTATCCTCCTTTTTCATATCATCTCCCCTTAATACTTTCTTAGTTGACCACTTCCTGTGGGTGTCTCCTTTCACACCAAGTCCCCACTCCCTCACACCAATTTGGAGGACTCAAAATGAAGACAGAGGCACCCCCTTGGGTTTTAAGTCAAGTGTTTCTGTTATTTACTGCAGTTTCATTTCTTTTGATCATTGGGAGACGTGTTGGCATATGGGAATGGAAATTTAGATTGAGTAACTTTCAGCAATGTCAAATGAGTTATTAACAGAACCAAATTCTATGGTGCCCTAGTTGCTTTTGGAATATGGCTTTCAGTGTCTCAGCACAAGATGACCTCAGAGTTTGATGGAAGTCTACCAATAAAAATAAATAGATAGGAAATAATAAAAATGACATACTGAGGAATTTAAAATTATAAATACCTGCAAATTCACCTCAAAGAGGATTAATCAATCATTAAATAATTAATGAAGACTTAATGTTTTGTCAGAACTGTCCTATGCACAGATGCGAATGAAGGAACAGGGAAACTTTAAGTCTTAATTGTTGAAAACATGGAAGATATATGAAATGTGGCGTAAAAAAGGGTGACACTGGGAGGAAAAATAAAAGTGCTAATGTACATGGTAAAATGTATATGCACAAATACATATGTATAAACATATATATTTACATCTATGGGTCTCATTACCCTAGGAAGTGATGTAAAATGAAACTATTAATGCTTTTGTAATGTAACACTAGGACAATCAAGGGACTGGGGTACATGAGTCCTGGATCCAGCCCCAGTTTAGCCACCAATAAACTTTGTGGCTGGGAAGTTCATGTCTAGTTCTAGTTCTTCACCTGTGAAATAAGGCAAATTGGATTATTTTTAAACTGGAAGATATTTTATGTTGTGTTAGGTTATGGAATATATACTACATTTCTGATATTAAACACTGAGTTATTTATCAAAAGAAATTAGAAATATTTGAGTTGCTCCTACATTGAGAGGTGGTATTAACAGAGGCAATGGTGGTATCCTCCAAGTGTCCTTTAATAAATTGAGAGATAGCCCTGGGAAAAAGGGCAATAGAGTCAAGTTCAAGAAGGATATTTTAGGGGGTGCCTGGATGGCTCAGTGGGTTAAAGCCTCTGCCTATGGCTCAGGTCGTGATCCCAGGGTTCTGGGATTGAGCCCCACATCAGGCCTACTTCCTCCTCTCTCTCTGCCTGCCTCTCTGCCTGCTTGTGACCTCTGTCTGTCAAATAAATAAATAAAATCTTTAAAAAAAAAAAAGGATATTTTAGGGATACCTGGCTCAATGGGCTAAACCTCTGCCTTTGGCTCAGATCATGATCTCAGCATCCTGGGATCTAATACTGGTAATACTGACAAATATAGCCCACAGGAGCAAAAGGCATTGGGGTTGTCAGAACCTTATTTCACAGGTTAAGAGTAGAAAGGAGGAGGCGCCTGGGGGGGCTCAGTGGTTGAGTCTCTGCCTTCAGCTCAGGTCATGATCCCAGGGTCCTGGGATCCAGCCCCACATTGGACTCTCTGCTCAGCAAGGAGCCTGCTTCCTCCTCTCTCTCTGCCTGCCTCTGCCTACTTGTGATCTATCTCTATGCCAAATAAATAAAATCTTTTTTTTTTAAAAAAAGGATATTTTAAAGCATGCATATTTTGAAAAAATATGAACAACAGTATAAGTGAAAAACCATACTGTTGGATTAGAATTTTTATAACAGTTCTTCACTGTCTTTTACAGTGACAATGCATAATATGTTGACAAAGTCTCCAGGATTTGAAGTTACACCCAAACCGAGCTATAGCATTTATTAGCTACTGCACTTCGAACAAGTTAACCTCTTTAGGAATCAATGATCTTACCAGAGAAGCACAGGTAAGATTATCATCTAAATCATTCTTGTGAGAGGAAAATTAAGTAAAACAAGTATTCAACAAAGTATAAACATTCTGACACTTGTACTTCCCAGATCTGGAAAAATAAATAGAATGCTCGTTACTGAATTGGAAGAGGCATCACCACAACCTGGAAAACTTGGTTGTTATAACTACCTTTAAAAAGCTAGCATACTAGTACCAGCAGATCACCATTTAAATGCAATCTAAATTTTCTTCCTAAAATTAACATTACACAAAAGGTAGACATCAAGGACAGTGAATTTAGTCTTCACTTTATTTTTTTTTTAAGATTTTATTTATTTGATGGAGAGAGACACAGAGGGAACACAAGCAGGGCAAGTGGGAGAGGGAGAAGCAGGCTTCCCGCCTAGCGGAGAGCCCCTTGTGGGGCTAGATCCCAGGACCCTGGGATCATGACCTGAGCCTAAGGTAGATGCTGAATGACTGAGCCACACAAGCCCCCCCCCCAGCCTTCACTTTAATCCATCTTTCTGGGAGGAGAAATCTCTATGGTTGGTCCTATCCACGTTCATTGTCTGGCCTATGGACTGTGCTTTACTGTCCTCCTTAATGCACAGGTACAGGTGATTTCTTCATCTAAAAGTCTGCAAGGTTGGTTGTGTTTTTTTTTTTTTTTCTTCTCTTTTCTTTTCCTGTCAAACTCTTTGAGGGCATTGGGCTGACAGTTCTGGGTCGGACTGAGTTTAATCTTTTCCTTTCAAATCAAATTATGGGGAAAATGCCAGGGAAATGGCTCCCTAACAGCTGGCATTGTTCAGAAATCACGGAGCTTGGTGAATTTGTAAGATAAGTGTCTAAATTGTGGAGAAAGGCAGACAGCTTCCCCTCTTGGGCTGATATCTGAGCAACTAATGACTAAATGACTCCATTTTGCTCTCCACACAATGGCCTGTCCCGGAAGACTTAAGAGGCTCTTGGGGTTCAGTGGCCTCTCCAAAAATCAGTCTGCCTAAAAGCTGATTTGGGGTCTTCCCCACTGCCTTGGCTCCCTATTTGGTAATTTTATAACTTTTAAAACTAGTAAGAATAGGTGAGGGTAGATACCTGCCTTGAGTAAGGTGAAATCCACTGGAACCTCCCTATCAAGACACAAAGAAAAATGGCTGAGAAAATAGAAAGCCAAACAAAAGCCAAAAAGGGAGAAACAACTTTTAAAATATTATTGGAGAGACACCACATTCACATTAAATACTAAAATATTAAAATTGATTGAGGTTGTGAAATAAGTGAATTACTTAGTCTCCCATGCATTAAAATTAATTTTTCATCTCCTTCTCTAGGCCACTTCCCACTGGCTTTCGTTGAGCCCTCTTAATATTTTATTTGCTGAAGGGAAAAGGTTTCCTTTTGACATATTGGCATTCCTGGAGTTGGTTGACTATCTCACTGCCAACTCCATGAGAAGATTTCTCAGTCCTAGTGAAGCAACAATAAAGAATAAAAAATTTGCTATGCTGCCTAAACTTGGCACATTTTTTTAACCAGACCCTCCCCTAAAGACTGTTATCCACGGGGCCATTCCCTTTGCATGTTACATTCCCACCTTTCTAACTCTCTTCAAACCTTCCCAACCATTAGTCTGTTGGTAATTTACTTAAAGGAAAAAAACAAAAAAACAAAAAACAAAAACTGAAAGACAAGTTGAGGTCACTATATTTGAGCTGCCCAAACCGGTTTTTACATTTCTTTTTTTGGAGCTCTGGGGTAGGGGTTGTCTCTTTGGGGATTTAGAACAGCCTAGGCTTGGTGGTCTCTGAATTCTGGAGCTTGCGAACAAATATGGCAGACCCTCTGTAGTTAGGAGGTGAATTCAACAGTGGTACACTGGTATCAAAAGTGGAGTGCATAAATGGTCCAGAGAAGGCAAACAGGGCTCAAATCACTGGAGATGGGCTTTGGAGACTTACTAGGATATTAATCATAAAAACCTCCAAGTTTCTGGTCTCATACCCATAAGCTAAATGTAGACTCTTTGCTGTAGTGAAAGTTTACACACATGAGGAAAGAGGTAAGATAAGGAACAAAGTCTCTTCAGAAAGAAGTAGGATTCCAAACTCTCCATCATTCCCAAAAGTTCCCTCATGGCCATGAGAGTACAGTGATGCTTTTGTGCACTGTGGTCATACAGAGTTAGATCAAGAGAGGAGTGGTGACCCTGATCTAGTCTAAAATCCTCTTTCCAAATGTGATATAACTGCAACAAATGGAAGGGACCTGGCCTCAATCAATACAGAGTTAATCCCTGAGCCCTTGGTGTTTCCCAGATGCCAAATCCAGGACCTTTGCACCAGTCTTTTTTAGGGCATCTGGTGGTAGGAATATGTCTTTATATTTTTAAGGTTCATTCTTCATTTCTTAGGTCACTCAGGAGTAGAGGCTAAGGCAGAATCCATGCTTTTTCTGGTCACTTGAGTCCAGAGAAGATGGTATAGATATATTATCTATTCATAACAGTAATACAGTCTTGACTTGGTTCAGTACTCAGACTAAAACTTTAGTTATAAAGCAAGTAACTATTCTTGTACATACAAAATTATCAGTATGTTAGATAAATCCTGTGGTGCTTATTGGAGAAGAATCAGAAGTCATCAGCCCCTTCATCTGTCAGGGAATGTTGATCCAATTCCATTATTTATACAAAGTCACACTATAAGCCACAGGGTACAGGACTCAGCTGCCACATGGCTAGTAGTGTGCTCTGTCTTCTGTCCCCAAAAGCAATAAGATATATTGTATAATTCATTTCATGAAGGACATCAATTAAATGGAAGTTTTCCCAATCTTCAACAGAAGAGAACCCTAACCCATGTCATGGTGATAGTGGTTACAAGAATCAAGAGAAATTCCATTAACAATAACAAAAAATATCCTAAGTAGAGCTAAACACATTTTTGTGAAGCAGAAATTTTCAAAGCCCTTAATATCTTCTTAAGTTTTACAAACATTTAAGAGGGATATATACTAGGTCTGTCACAAATGTATGTGACCCTGGAAATCAACTAAGGAGCATTTCAAGTGAATATTAAGACCCAGAATGCGGCATAGGAAACCAGTTTAGTTTGCATGGCATCTCACTATTCTCCCTCAGAGTTGCCAGATTATCAGGTAGGAACAGGGAGCCAAAGGATAGTCCTCTCAACCACCAATCCCCTTTGGAAGTCTACAGTGAAGATTTGCCAGTTTTCAAGGTTTCAACAATCAATTCATTGTGAATGTGCTAAAAATCACAATATGTAATTTCTCTTCTCAGATCAGATCTTCGCTTTAGGTCTAAATCTCTTAACCTGTCCACAACCCAGCTGTGATCTATTTTTTTTCACCATCAATTGCAATCATAGCCCTTGTTCTTATCACACTTGCACATTTTTTGTTCCCATAATGACCACGGCTCTTTTAAGATCTTGTCTTTGCTTATACTGTTCTTCTTATCTGGAATGAATTGTTTTCTTCTTCCTCTCAGTCTAGTACAATCTTCATTGAGGTGACCTGATACCCTATCTCTTCTCTAAGTCATCAGCATCCCCAATGCAGAAGTGAGTTTCTTTTGCTGTAAGTGTTCATGGTATTTCAGTTATAAATTATTTTATTCATCTTTTTTTCCTCTATCAACATGGAGCTTGATGTCTGGCATTTAAAGTACTTCAAGTAATTGTTAAGGTTAAATGAAACATAGGAGTTGAAGTTCTATCAATAGATTTAGACCAGATTAGAGAATGCCTTTAAAGCCATATAGAGCACTTTGGACTTAATCTGATGAACGAAGATGTTCTGGGTTTCTTCTTAAAAAGAAGAGGTATGAAAAAAAGACAGCTTCATCCCTAGCATCCCTAGTTGGATAAGCGATGTAGCTTGATGGTCATGGGTAAGTATTCTGAACCATACTTCCTAGGTCTGAGTCTCAGCTCTGTTCCTTCTACCAATGTGAAAGTCACTAAGCTCTGTGGCTCTCAGTTTCCTCATCTATAAAATTAGAATACATTACTCCTGTAATCATTGTGAGGTTTGGATGAAGTAATCTATGAAAAGCCCAAAGAGCAATTCTTAGTACTTAATGAGCCCTCAAGAAACAGTATCTAACATTATAACTACCCAAACGGAGAGGTGAAACGAGCATTGGTCTGAGTATTAGGAGACCTGGACCTTGCTACAGATTGAAGAAAAGGTGCAAATGAGGTCAAGTATTGCTGGTAGAGGGGCTTGACAAGTATTCAAGAAAAGTGAGCATGTGTTTTGTGAATTTACCATTCTCTGCACCCTAGGCTTACAGGCTTGAAATCAGATGTGTAGCACAACGAATGCGTTAATCAAGCTTACTGAGACAGTCTATAAACACAGAAGCCCAATTCATTAATTTACAATGAGAAATATAACTATTAAGTAGATGGGATGTCAGTGTTTGTGGAAAAGCATATTCTCTCCTGTGGACAAGTATATACTGGAAGCCAAATCATAATCCTAGAATTGTTTGATGAAAGTAAAAGAGCAGGAGAGAAAGGAGGTGACCTCAAGATATAATCAGGTTCATAGCCAGAGGTATCCCGCTCTGCTATAGACACGTACCTATCACTCCAGAGATGCCAAAACACATCCCACATCTCTTTCTTCTAGGGACACAGAACACTACATTGCCCTAGCTTCTGATAGGTGCCATGCATACCATTGTTTCTTTGCTACAGTGCAATCATTTGGATGGATGTTTTCTAAGTGCAATCAACATTTATCTGAAGTTCTGCCTGAATGCTGTGATTGAATTCTTGATATTCATAGATAACTTTTTAAGGACAGTTTTAAGATAACTATCTTCTCCTTAAACTTTTCTGGTGAGCCTCTGGCTTCCCTGAGAGACTCGGCAGAGGCATTTCTCTATCCCTTCCACTTGGAGTCTTCCCAAGTAGATCCTTCCATGCATATCAGTTAGCCGGGGTTGCATAATAAACCACCTCAAAAGGCATTGGTTTAAATGCTTATTTTGAGCCCCTTTGTTTGCTAAAGACCCTATGGATTAGCGTTTGGGATTGGACTCAGCTGAGTCCAGTTCTCTCCACATGGAGTCAGCTGTCTTTGCCTCAGACATGGTGGAGGCAACAGGGACAGTGGGGAGCTGGGATGTCTCTCCATATGTCTCTCCCCGTCCCTGTTCAGGTTAAGCCAAATCCAGTGCTCAGTCAGGGGAAAGAGACCCCACCTCTTGACGAAAGAAACTGCAAAGGATCTGTAGCCAGATTTCCTGAAACCCACCATGAATATAGGAATACATTTTGACTGAACAAAAGAACGAAGGAATGAACGAATAAATGAATGTGTCTTCAGGGAGAAAGGTCATACCAGTCAAGCACTCAAGGCAGCTGAACCAGCAGCTCTGTAACCAGTGAGACCAGCAAACCCACTCACATAAGCCACAATGAGTGAAAGATGTTCCAGTCCCAGAAAGAATTTCGGAGCAGGCAGCATGCGCTATTCCCTCTCGACACTCAAACTTTATGATCCTAAGAAAGTAATCAGCAGGGGAGGTGAAAGCCCCTGAATGGAGGCTGACATCGAGTGACCCTTGCTGAGGAAGCTGACGCTGACCACTCCTGCCCAGTGATCGAATTTGATGGGTTTCATCATCTTCCTCCTGTGCCCGCTCCGGCTCCATCGATTGCATCGCCTTCAATCTCTCTTCTGTGGTTAAAGGCTGCTCCTGAGACTGCCCTCTCCGAGTTGCCTAGTTTTGTCAATTCCAATTCAGCCAGACATCCTTTTACCCTTTCCTAGACAACAAAGCTTTCTGGTCGATGTTTTAAAAAAAAAAAAAAAAAAAAAAAAAAAGGAAAGAAAACTCACAGGAGCCTCAGAAGCCTCAGAAAGTCTTACTAAACCCTTCTTTCCTTAGGATGCATTCTCCCCTGCCTGGGTTAAGGAGAGCAATTGTCCTTCTCTGCCGATAGCTCATACTTATCTTCTCTTCCAGCCTTTTACATCTGCCTTGGGATCTCAGACAGAAGCCTCCTTGTTATTTTCCCCGTTCTTTCTTCTTTCTGAAAATTAAAAATGCTTTATTGTACATAGAGATGGCCTGTACATTTTAACCCTGTACGTTACTTGGACCTTATTGTCTAGATCAGAAAAAAAAAATACATCTTTTGAGGATTCTCATTAGGCCTAAATTATGGAACAAGGACTTTCCATTTTATGCTTCAAATCTTGAATGTCTCTTTAAGAGGCTGCAGAAAGACCTCCTCAAAACAGGGGACAGGAATTAATGCCATGAGAAGGACGTTATGGTTACCAAGTGTCTCCCCGTTGCATCATGTCTGTAACTCCACGAGAGACGTGAATCAGAGTTTCCAAAATCAATGCCAGACAGAGGTCCCCAACTATAGGGTAAAATCCAGTCTCCTTAACATAAGAATAAAAATTTTAAAATAAGCTCTTGTCCCTGCCAATTCGTCCAGCCTCGGCCTGTCCAGCTTCAGCTTTGTCCCCCTCCCCAAGTACACTGCTCAGAAGCCAAACCTCTAGTCAAAACTCTGCATTTCCCACCTCTGTGAGCCTGAACTTGTTATTTCCTTGGCCAGAATTTCCTTCCCATTAGTTTGCCTGGTTAACCCCTTTTCATATTTTAGTCTGCATTTCAATATTTTCCTTATCTGGTAAGCCTTTCTTGAGCCACCTAAACAGTTGTTATTCCCTCTTTTTTATTATCCCTGTACACATATTATCCCCACTAACCTCACTGCATGAGAAATGTTCCCATCCGCCCATTTATCCATCCGTCCATCCATCCATCCATCCATCCATCCATCCATCGATCCATCATCTGTCTATCTGCATTCTCTTCTTGGAGAGGTTGCAGAATTCTCTGCTGGGGTTTTTAATACATCCCGCCCTGCTTTTGTCTTTGTGCTTCTCCTGCTCATCTAGTGTGCTGATATTTGAATTCTTTGCCTTTGCTTTTGTAGCACATCTTCTCTGCTACCCCACTTTATTCTGTTTCCTCCTCATCTTCCAATATCCCTCTCAGTTGGCATGCTACTTTCAGCTATAAATATGACCTTGACTTCTTTACAATAGAAAAATCTGTCTTGATCTCCCTTTGCTCCTCCACTGAATTCCCTCTCATTCTCCTTTACCTGGGCACCTAATGCCTTAGAAGTGTGATCTGCACTTCCTAGCTCTTACTTCCATGCCATTTAAATACGCCTTAGATCTTTATAATCTGATCTCTAACTTCACCACTTCACTTGCAGATGAGTTCACAAACATCAGAAGTTATTTCTTTGCAATACACCGACCATACATATGTGCACATGTGCACACACATCTGTATACACACTCATAGGTTTATATTAGATTATAAACCATTAATACCATGCTTAATCCTTCAGCCACATTCCCTCCTTGAACTCTTGATCCCTCATCCTTCAGGACCTTATGCTCCTTACTTCTTATTCTGGCTGAGAGTCAGTAGAGTGGGGGATAGTAGATGACACTTATCTCACGCTTAGGATTAAAACTGGTGTTTGCTCTTACACCCGGAGCATACTAACTGTGTGTGATGGGGAGGCGAGGCTCTGGTTTGCCCACATCCTTCTGTTCCCACCTGTGAATTCCATATTCCCAAGTTGTGTTGATGACCAAACATATTCTTGGCATTTGGGGTTTTAAAATAAAATGATACATTTTGGGGCGCCTGGGTGGCTCAGTGGGTTAAAGCCTCAGGTCGTGATCCCAGGGTCCTGGGATCCGCATCCAGCCCTCTGCTCAGCAGGGAGCCTGCTTCCTCCTCTCTCTCTGCCTGCTTCTCTGCCTACTTGTGATCTCTGTCTGTCAAATAAATAAATAATATCTTTTAAAAAATAAAATAAAATGATACGTTTTAATGAAATAATATATAAACTGATAAAATATGAACACAAAAAGAAATACAATTATTTCTTTTTTCCTTCGTAGAAACTAAAGTAAAAAGATTTGATGATGGCAATTTGCAAAAAAACAGAACACAACAAACCCTCCTGACTAGACTAGACTTCAGGTGTGGAGGAAAAAACTAATGAAACTGCTAAGTGATTCTGGGCTTGGCTCTGCTCTCTGAACGCCTTTACACTCCCTCTATGGCCACTCCAATGCCCTGCTCTGCTTGCTCCTTCTCAGGGAGTGGCCCTTGGCTCGGGCTGCCAGAACTTCATTGCCCTGGGCCCTGACCTAAAAGTTCACCTAATTGTCTGGATTATTCACACTCTGTGTTGTGTCATGCTTCTGCTCTGACTGCCCTTTGAATGCCCCAGCCCGCTTTTACTCTTCTTCTGGTAGGTGGGTTCCACATGATACGTCTCGAAGAGCCACTACTATTTTGATTTTCTTGAAATATCACCACTGACCCAAATTCCCTACTAATGATTGATTTTTTTTTTTTTAAACCAGACTGGGCCTTTTGAATGTGAGTTCTGGCCCAAATATGGAATGGAGTATCTGCAGCCCTTTCAAGAGCAGCTGGAGGACTGTCTGTCCCCTTCCGCCATCTAGCTAGGTTGATACCTTACCCAACCATCCTTCTTGCTTCTTCTCATTCTCCATCTCTCATGCTATGGAAGACTTGCCATGACTCACCTTTGGTAATCCATGTCATGGTAGTTAACAGATGTTAAATTATTTATGATGAATTGGTTGATCTCATTTCATAAGCCTCCAGGCAGGTGATACCCAGGACAGCCACCCTGAAGGGCAGGAGGAGAGGGAAAGCAGGGGAGAGCTGTGACTTGGGAATGAGTCAGAGAGAAAGCCTGAGAGAGATCGTGCCCTGGGGCACCTTTTGGTGATCTTGAGGGCCAGGAGATGGGGAAGCACAGGGTCTGCAGTTGATAGTGGCTATAAAAGAGAAAGCTGGATCCATTAAAATCAACCATCTTGACAACTAACTTTAGGGTACATGAGTGTTAACATTCCCCATTAATAAGGAGACAAAGAAAAAGAAGAAAGGATGAACATATGGAAAAAACAGCAGGGAAAACACAGTGATTCTTGCCTCACAAGGAGCTGAAAAATTAATGGTAGGAGGTGGGTGTGTTGCTAATGAAGAAAATAGTAAAAGAACTTTATGGGAAGTGTCAGTGAGGTCACTGATAGGAGATGAAGGGACTTTATAATCACCCTGGATCCTCATGGACATTGAAGTCAGGAATAAGAGTTTAGGAACCATACAGAGTGCAATTATGTGTGATACTAATGGAAAAGGAAAAAGCAATCTTTTGGGGGTGATTCACACAGTGAGTAATTGACTCTGGGTTTGGATTGTAATTGCAGCAATGGCACCTCTGGACAAAATGATGAGGCTTTAGGGGCAGCAATCAGGCAGGTCCTGGATCCAGCAGCTTCCTGGGGGATCCAGTGAAGTTCTGAAGGGTGGAGCCTCGCCCTGTCCTTATCTGCTCCCCTGAACTAGGAGCCTAAAAGCTGAACTCCCTGAACACAGCCTCACAAAGGCAAATTACCACAAGAATGAGCAGAGGCAAATCCACCTAGCTGGACTGATTGAAGCAGTGTCTCTGTGTGTATGACAGGGCTAGGCTAGTATTCACGGAAGCTTAAGAATTCATGGAGTCCCATGGGTGACCGTAATCTGTGCTTTAAGATGGCTGCACTCCCTGCTATCCTCTCAAAGCCACAATTTACCCACTTAGTACGCTGGCTCACACTCTTCTCCCATCCAAAATGCAGGAATCTTCCTCCCACATCCGGCTTCCAAGGTTAAGAACAACTACCTCTCCTTCAGCAGGCCTCTCCCAGCTACTCCAAGCTGCAGAGCCTCTCTCTCCCCTGGTTGTCTACAGTCCTCCGGGTCTAGTAAACAGCGGCACCGTCATTGATTACAGTTTGAGTCTTATCACCCTAAAAGATCATATAAGCTTCTTAAAAGCCAGAGCCATATCCCCAACAATATCCAGCACAGACTAAAGGCATTAATTGCCTAGTGAATACATATTGATCAATTGATTATTTAACTCACTTAACACTTTCACATTACTTGGCTTAGGCATTTGATGGTTAGGAAAAATTCAGTGGAAGTCAAACCAATTTAACTCTAATTAATGAGGAATAGAAATGAGACAAATGGCTTCTTTGGAGCAATAAAAATAGACCTGAAAAAGAAGAATATCCAATCACAGAGAAGAGATACTAAACCTAACTAGTAACCAAGAAAATGTGTTTTGAAACAATAATGAAAGACCATTTTTCACACCAATTTTAAAAGTGGAAAAAAAATAACACTGATGTGGGGAAATGGGCACATATTATATACTTTGGTGGGAATCCAATGGCTTTTTACCAAAATTAGCAATTCTACTTTTATGAACCTGTCCTACAGAGAAACATGTATTGGGTCCAAAATTGTAGATACCAAGATGGCTTTTGCCTTAAGGAAAAATTAAAAATGACCTTCGTGCCCATCAGTAACATTGTGCTTAGGTAAATACTGAGTCGTCCATATTATAGAACACCGTGGAACTAAAAGGAATGAATGCAACTGACAAGGAGGGATCATCAAGGTACATGTGTAAGCAATAAATTAAGCAACTCATTAGAAGTATATATATAGAAGTGATCCCATTTAGGTTTAGAATTTCTGTGGATGTGCATATATACATGAATATGTATCTGTCTCTACATACGTAAATGCATAAAAAGAGAGCTGGAAAAATCCACGACAAAGTGTTGATAGCAATGAGCACCCTCCAGAGGAACGGAATTAGATAGGAGGGAAATGAGGAAGCTCTCTATAGGCTTCCATACAGAACCCAGAGCTGAATATAAGCTGGAGGACTAGACCCAGGGACTCTCAAGAGTCCAGCCCAACTCTCAAGAAAGCTTTTCTCCACTTGCACTGTGTCAAGGACAGTTTGCCCAAATACTGTCTATCTTCCGCTTCAGCCCACCATCTGTGCAGCTTCATGGAAGTGTGAGTTCGCGTCACCCAGGGGGCACCATTGCTTTCCCTCCCTCACCATACAGCTCCTCCCACTCCATACTTCAGTCCTGGTCCTCTTTCGGGGTCCTCCGGACTGCGTCAGTCCACACTGATCTCTCCCCCTCAGAACTCCAGGGGCATACATCGGCATCAATCAATTGACAATTAATTATGAATGATTTTGTGACTTTGGAGGGGTAACTTTCAAATGAGCTACCAAGCAATTCAATATTGTAATGTTTACGGTTTTCTGTCCATCTGTAGCAAGTAACATAAATAGAGACATTCATTCTATTATTCCCCCACCGCCTGCCCCCCCCCACATTTGTTCCTTTTTTTCTTAAGTCCCATTCCCCCACACTCTGGGAATGCTCCACTCAAAATGAGAATGCAAATCACTCATGTAGGTGGGGAGCAGGGAGCTTTCTCTCTCTGGGTTTGCTGGAACACTTCCCCCCCAGGGTACAAGGCAACGTGGCACTTTAATGAACATGATGAAAGCCTTCCCCTCTGATGGACCGCATGGCTAGAGAGGAACCAAACACCACCCTGTGACAAACTGAACTTGGCAAATTAACCTAGCAGCTCAGCTAGAATTAGAGAAGTGCGTGAAAAAGAAACGCCATAGTAACAAGAGTCCCATTTCAAGTGTTAATTTTAGGTATTGGGCCTCTGAATTTTAAAAACTGGGAAAATAGCTCTTGGGCGCCAATCACTTTGAATCCATCACTCAGTCTCCACCCAGGGAAAGGTCAGACCATCTAGAATGGCAGCTGGTCCCAGGACAGAGTGGCCCCTGCTCAGCAGGACCGTTCCCTAGGGCTTGGACTGGTGTGCTCTTAGAAAGGAAGAGGGGCTGATAACCATTCTCCAAGTCCACTGGGTCTTCTCTGTTTTCCTGTTCTCTCTGCTTTTACTTAACTGTCTTCACTCCCCAACCTCCCCTGACTCCTAGAATTTCATAATAGATGTACAATACATTTTTAATGAATTAAATTAACATTTTGGCAACATTACAGAAATAAAAGCTGTGCCTCTGGCTAAATGTGAAATAAAAAGAGTTAATGCCTAAAATTTAGGTGTAACAGGAGAGAGAGAAGAGAGACAGAGACCCAGAGATAGGAGAGGAGAGAAATGTTCGATATGAACTGGGGAAGCCCATAGATGAAAAGTAGAGGATAATAGAAAGGTAAGTATGAGGAAGATCATAAGGGTTATGCATCCAGAACCGAGATGTCTGAATTTATCATTCAAAGAACCAGTGACAGATTAAAATAAGGAAATGACATGATCAAGTTTGTTTTAGAAAACCATTCCATAGAAGCACAGATACTAGATCAGTGTTTAATAACCTCAGCAAAAGAATGATCCAAGAGATGATTATAGTGACTCCCAGATGAGAGCCTGTGCTAAGGCCCAGGGGTTGCCCATGAGGGGCAATTTGGAAGATGTCAGGTGGACTTGTGAGAGTTGGAGACTGGAGACGGCCATGCAGGTAGGAAGACTCATAAGGTGGGGACTTGGGGACTAGATGGATCATGGTCATGTGTGGGGACAGAATGTCCAAGGGGTTGTTTAGATGGGAAAGAAGGGGGGAAAATGGTAATTTTGAGGTGCTATGTGGGAACTGCAGGACATTGAAACCATAAGCCTGCAGCTCCGTCGAGTAGGCTGTGCCAAGTTTAGGGATGGGGGTGTCATGGGTTAAGAGAAAGAGCTGAAGCCCAAACAGTAGTGAGGTCATCCAACAGGTGAGTCAAATAAGAGAAGAGTGACAGCGTAACTCCTAAGAACACTCAATTTTTAAAATCAGGCAAAAAAAAAAAAAAAGTACCTTTTGACTTTTCATTTCATCTCCCCTATTTAATTTAAATGTAATTAATGTCCTGGATTTCTTTATATCTGAGTCACCTCCCCTTTCAAGTGCCCGTGCTACTTTGTGACTGACTAGTTTCTCAGTCTCAATTCTTTTCTTTTCTTACAACACCACACATTCTTTCTCTTTGTGCCGCCCCTGGCTTGGTATGAAGCCCCTCAATATTTCCTGTTTCTCTGGAATTTTTTTTATGTCAAGATGCTGGCGTTGAGGACCTCTGGGTCTAGAGAGGACCCGACAGGAAGTCAGTCCTGTTATTTAGAAATTGGTGTCAAATAAGATACAGTTTTCTACCCTAATCCCTAGTGATGTTTTAGAATCTGTAGCCAAGGCTTTCTGGACGTTAGAGGTGGTACTCTGTCTACATCAAAGGTTCCTCATCCCAAGGGGCTGAAACCTCAAGTCTTTCCAGTGTGATTAAGGCTTTTGACATCATTTGAACACATTCTGTAGATAAATGGATGCCAATTCAACTGAACCTATAATGCTAGGATTAAAGATGCTAATGAAATAGAACAATAGAACATTTCAGTGTAGGATTTCCGAATGTTTCCCTACACATTCAGAAGACACACAAGCTTGTCTCCCTCCAAAAATCTACAGAGGCTGAGCTGGAGCTGAAGCACAAAGTCAAGTATAATATCCAGCCCGCCCATGCTGACTGCCAGCAGCATAACCGGGAAACGTCCTGTCCTCTCTGGTTCTCCAGCCGGGAGTGAGGCCAAGTGCATCGAAGGCCACGGGGATCTCAACCGACTCCAATGGAAGTCTTGACCCTTGGGTGGGCGGAGGAGGCGCAAAGCCGCGGCTGCAGGGACAAGGTGGGCGATCCTTTGTTCTTGGCGCAGGAGAAGGAGCGTTTCCAAGGAAGAGCGGAAAAGCTGAGCCCCAGCCGTGAAGAGCGAGGAGAGGACCCGGCTGCAGATCCAAACAGGCGGTGAAACAGAGGAAGGAGAACAAGGGGGCACGAGAAGGGCGACCGGCTGAGAAAGCACATGGAAATCGAGTTTGCTGAATACTGGGAAAGAAATACATTTTCTAGTAGAGAGATGTGACAAATTTCCGTAAACGAGAATGGGAGGATGAAAACACACGGAGCACCGGCCAGGGTTGGAAAGTACCCGGCACGGTTCAGGGCGGATCCCAACTCGCGGGCCTGGGGAGCCTCCCGGGCGCTGACTGCGGGCGTCCAGGTCTGCCCTTGGCAGTCACTCGGGCTCCCTCTGGAGCTGCCTGTCAATCACGCTCCTGCGGGAGCCGCGCTGTGGGAGAACCGTCCTTCCCAAGGCGCTCCTTCCATTATCCCCGCTAAACCTGCCTCCGCCGTAGGGATGCACGCAGATTGCTCACATTAAGAAGCAAATTGATTATGAACTGAGTTTTGTCTACCAACAATTTTTAATATGTAATCTTGTCATGAGTGAACGAAAGTCATTAATAATACAGTAAGCAAAATGTGCTACAGTTAACCTTAAATTATAACTTACAAAGAGCATTCTTGCAGTTTCTCCTTTGATTTATGAGCTCAGTTTATTCTATGCAAATTCATGCACAGTTTCTAATAAGAGGGAGGAGGAAAGATAAAGGAGCTTTGAATATTTTATAAGCTTTTTCCACTTACCTTAATTTAGAATTATGAGGCTGAATATGTAAGTAGAGAATAATTACCTATTACTAGTCTCCCACATAGTTTATCTATTTCAGCTCTGAACATCCTGAGCAATGCAAAGCATAACTGTTTTACTACCTGTACCACTGTGAATATGTTAATGAGGCCTCCTTCCACGTTACTTGTTGCTGACACATGAGAAGATAGACATTGTAATATAACCAGACAGTCCCGCACTGTTGTTTAATATCCCTTTTTAAAATAATATCCTGGCTGTTCAATATTTCATTCATTGCACATAGTTAAAGTGAACTTTTTAAGGAGGTTTGTGCCCTGGAAAATTCCCTTGCCTTTCTTCCCCCCTTGCTGCATTCTTTGAGCTCCGGGGACCAAGGAATTAAGTGAAGGGAGTTATATTGAAAGAAGGGAAACTGATGGCCTGACAGGCAGAGGGCTCACTAGAGAAGCCTCGTGCAGCAACTCTGCGCATGCTCCCACCCTCTTTTCCAGGGCAGCAGCCCCCTCTGCCACACCAGCTCCACCCTTCCTGACGCCCCAGTCACCACCCATGGGCTCAGGGATTTAGGTCACATCCAGGTCAGGGGCAAGTGGAGAAAGAAACAAAAAGACAATCCAGGGTTTAGTTGACCTGGTAAATGAATAAGTGAGGTTAGTGATGCCTCCAGGTACAAAAATGGCTTCTCCATTGTTAACTGACTCTAGCAAAAGAAGATGCCTTTCTGGGGTCACCAGACCTAACTTGGGTCAATAGGAGGACTCCGTGACTAGTAGAACCCTAGGCAGTGAGGCCATTGGCAGGGCGAGGCGGTGGATTCTCTCAAGCACTCTCCAGGTGTGTGCTTAGGAACAGCAGCCCGGACCAGACTAGTTTCCAGACTTCAGGAGCCACACATACTCTTCTAAGGAAGACTGGTAAGGGTGGCTTTATTTTTTTTTTTTTTTTTTTTTTAAAGATTATTTATTTATTTATTTGACAGAGAGAGATCACAAGTAGGCAGAGAGGCAGGCAGAGAGAGAGAGAGGAGGAAGCAGGCTCCCTGCTGAGCAGAGAGCCCGATGCGGGACTCGATCCCAGGACCCTGAGATCATGACCTGAGCCGAAGGCAGCGGCTTAACCACTGAGAGGGTGGCTTTATTTTTAAGAAATCTGGACCTGAGAGGAATATTGAAACTGACCAGCCCATTTAATTTGGGAAATAGGATGAAATGGATGGCCAGCTCTTCAGTGCCCATACACACAAATGGATTCAGAGCCCAGGAAGAAGGGACTGGCCTCCACTGCTTATCATCGCTAGAGCCAGGCGAGGAAATGCAGGATCTCAGATTTGTTTTGTCTTCTTAGATTACCAACAGAAACTCTTAAGCACCCAGTGATGTACTGAATTATCTGAAAAATAACATAGATTGAGAGTGAACTGTCCTTTGCATTAGTTAGGGCTCAAGGCAAATGTGGTACTGTGGTTTCCTCTTCTATCACAGTAAATGCTGATCAAATTTAAGAGAAGGAGCAGGCAGCTTCCAATAAAGAAAGAAAAAAAAAGGGGTTTTCTCCTACCTGGTAAATTGTATCATTGGATTTTTATAATAATTAGCAGTTCATATTGTATTATAGTGATGGTGTCAGATCAACAGCCAAACAGAATTAATGAGTTAAATATCTGTCAGTGGGAACCTTCAGGTCTGATTAAGGGCACTGCAGGTGTGTTTGTCTGTGTGCGTGTGTTTGTTTGTTTCTTTCTTTCTTTTTTTTTTCATGGTGGTCAGTGTATTGAATTGTCAGAGAGACCATCACACTATTAAAAGCAATTATCAATGAGTCAAGAAAATTATAATCTCTCCTATAATCTTAGTTAGGAAAGCTAACTTCAGAGAATAATAACTGATATTATAAGAAGAAAAGGCATACTGAAATACAAATTTAAAACCTCTTCATAAAAAAAAATAAAAAATAAGACTTCCTCTTTAGTGACTGATGTAAGTGCATAAATGAATGAAGCAGGCCTCCAACCATTCATTCCTGTCCAACTGCTGTCCAAGTAGTTTTGCAACATAAAAGTTTTCATTAAGGAGTTAATTCTGGGGAATATAAAATTTACCAGGGTTTACTAAGCAGAAGGCACTCTGCCTTGTACCTTTTTTTTTTTTTAATTATTATTATTATTTACTTATTTGACAGAGAAAGAGAGGGCACAAGCAGGGGGAGTGGCAGGCAGAGGAGAAGCAGGCTCCCCGCTGAGCAGAGAGCCTGATGTGGGGCTCCACTCCATCCCAGAAGACTGGGATCATGACCTGAGCTGCAGGCCTACTGAGCAACCCAGGTGCCACTGCTTTGCACTTTACATACATTGTTCATTTAATCCTTCTGTCAGCCCCATGAGTATATTTTGTTATTCTGATTTCAAGTGGAGAAATGCAACATCATTTAGAACTGCCTATCCTTAATTTTAACAACTAGTATTGATTGAACACCTTCACTGAGCAAAGATTAATAAAAGACTATATCGGAAGGGGGATATACCACCCCTATCCTACCAACAAGGAGGTTTGAGTGAAGTTACAGTTATAAAGAAAAATGTGAGAGGAAATAGATAAAAAAAAAAACAAACCCTAAAAACAGAAGAGGGAAATAATGCTATGGCACAATGTAATATCAGAGCTGTCACAATGCATTATATAGTTGATTGTCAAATGAGTGGCAGAGATAGAAACTGCTATTAGTTTAGAAAAGAAAGAGAAAATTGTGGGCTAAAGTGGTCTGAGAAGATTGAAGGAGAGAAGAGAGTTGACCTTGGTCAGGAGGGGTGAGCAAGATTTAGATACAACAAGAAGGTCAGTAGGACAGGACGGGACACTTCAGACTTGGACTAGGAAAGAAACATCTGCAGGGAGGGAGCACCAGTTCGGTCTGGGAGGCAAAGAGCCATCCAATCAGGTTGGAGAGGAAGGCTGACACAGACACTGAGTAGTAAGGCAGAAGAAGGGAGTTGGGGTGTGCTGTGGGCTCTTAAGAGAGAGAAGAATCTGAAATGTATTCTTTTAGAAAAATCCAACCATCCCCATTTTAATCAAATCTCTTGTTGGCACCTGTTTGCCATTAATTGCCCTCACTGGTCATCAGTCATGGGGACCAGTAGCCTGTACTTTGCTTCATGAATAGCATTCTCTACCACTAATATTATGGTCATATAAAATATTTTCAAAAGCAGCTTATATAGCTTAACTGCAGTGGTCTCCAACAGTTTCTGGCCATATACACCTATCAGGAAAGAAAATTGAGCTTACTGCCCCCATAAATAAAATAGATAAACATACATATATGTGCTTATATATACTAGACATTAATGTGTTGCATTCGTTATAAAACTTACATTAAAATATAAGTTAAAAATGAGAAGTAAAATCAACATTTGCATTTTCATTTTATGTAATCACAATTTAATGTTAATCTTTTGCTGAAATTGGAAAACATTAGTCATAGTAATATTTTCAGAGAAAGTCTTGAGCCTGAATATGCTTCATATTTCAGAAAACCTTGGTTTAATACATTGTGATAGAACAATTGTAAGGTCCGGCACTGATTTCAGTTTATTTTGATTCTTGGTTTTCATGGCTGCTCTAACTGTTAAGGGTACCTCAGGAAGACACACAATGCCCATGGTTGAAGGCACAATTGGTTCTGCTGAGTAGTCATGAATCCACTTTTCAATCCTAGGTACCCAAAGAGCAAAACTATTTGTTGGAATTTTGCTAGTCAATTTCTAGCTTATCTAAAGTCAAGCAGGTTAGAAAAATTTTCCTGACATTTTCAATGTGCTCTCACATATGAGAACTTTAATCATCATTTTTGGCAAGAATATCACACAGAGATGGAACCGTTTCTAAACACCCGTTGTCAGAGGGTGTTTACTTTCCCACTCATTGAGTGACCTTTCCTTACATCTGATGGGATCACCCTTATTTTTATCTGGCAGCGGGGCTACAGCAGAGTGAGGAAGAGAAGTGTGAGCGTACCCCATCCTAACTGGGTGATTCTCAGAGGCAGTTAGCATTATCTTCAGTCCACAGTTTTCTCACAGGATTATTATAAGTCACTTCTCTATTCTGTGGAGGGCAGTTTCGTCAAAATAAGATAATAAATCCACAAATCCCCTTACCTGGGCATATGTAAACTAAAAGAATTAAGCAGTGATGGCACACCATCAAACTCCCTGTGCTACAGAATGCTTACCCTCCTGTCTGGACACCTCAAGGCCACATGTGACTCTGGCTTAAGGACTGAAGAGGGTTTCCAAGCAAATTAAAAATTAAATGTTAGAAATCTAATCCTTTTACTAATAATACAAGTTCCGATACTCTCTTCCTACACCTTAGTGGATCATCTTATTCAACCTCTTATTGTGGATGTCACTCAGGAAATAATTGTTCAGTACCTGTTTTTGAGTGCATGTCATCTAAAAGCAAAGGAGTTTGTGCCTTGACCCAAGAGCTTTAGTCAATTTGTGCTTAGGCCCATATTAGAGACGGGTCTCTACATGCACAGCCCCTGGACCCACTAGGGTATGGTTATCTGCCAACAATTCACAAGTAGGCACAGATAAGTCAGAATCTCAAATGAGACTTCATACATTTTTAGGGTTCTTTTTTCTTCCATTCCCTGCATACCTCTCCTCCATCCACAAACTTGGCACATACATCTTACCCTTAGTATGCATTCAATTTATATTTTAGAATTAAATGTAATCCAAAGTGCTTTTCTAGAGTAATGCGACAGTTAACTCAAATAAATGCTCATAGACACATTCACAAACCAGTGCAGACACGTGACTTGCTTAAACATTATTGAAGGGAACCTTTGCCCAAGTATCTCCCCTAAAGACCCAATACAATGTCAGAAATGTCCACCCCCCCAGTTATTCTTAACAGGCCCTTTTCATCATGTGCTTCTAGTTGGGATATGAGCTTTGTGTACTTGAAGTAAGAGTACATAACACATTATGTTAAAATCATATTATTAATATCAATAGAATGGTCTATAATTTAGAATTTAATTATGAAGCTTAAGCTCTAAATGCCACAGACATTAGAATAGGAAGAGATGAGAGCAGACTAGAGAAGCAAAGAGTGTGTTCCTGGAGGAAGGCAAACTTCTCTGGACTTGGAGGTGTGAGTAGGACTTCCCAACACAGGGACAGAGGTCCCAGCAGGCAGAGTAGCAGCTGTGGCATGATCCAGGCATGAGCGAGGCTGATGAGAGGTCCACTGAGTCAGGATCAGACTCAGGAGTCCAGTGAGTGTGTTCACGTTGGCTTTGTTTCCTAACGGTGTCTTCAGTGCCTATTCCAGATGAAAATACCTTCATGGAAGTGACAGTGCTGTCACCTGAATTTTCTTATCTCCGCATTAAGCGATAAGAATGTGATTGGAATATTACATTTATGAGGCAGTTTTTGAAACCTCTGAAGGTAATCATTAGTTACTGCAGTAAGCATGTGCCCTTCATGCGACTTTCCCCCAAAAGCTTCCCAATCTGGTGGGTTTGCAATTCTTGGCTCTATTATCATGTCCCATTAAGACTAAAATATGGAGTGATTTCAAGGGGCCCAAGGGGCGGGGCAGAAAAATAAATAAATGCATGATGCTCTAATTGCTATTTAACATCATGGAATTGGAAGGAATGAGGTTAATGGACCACCCCAATGCATATGCAACCTTCCTCATTTTGAATGATTCTCTGGCACCTTTGATTACCCACTGAAGGGATGCAGCCTCCTCTGGAGGTTAACAGCATCCTCAGAGGTCTCTTTTTCTGCCTTGTAATGAAGATAATTTTTGCACATATAGAACTCATCCCCACTCTCTTCTTAGCTTTGAAAAATGATCTAGTCAGCTTTTGTCTTGCCTCCAGCAAATCTATGGGCATGGCAGTCACACACCATGTTTTCCAGGGTGGTCTCTGTGTCCTGTAACCTGTGCCTTCATAAAACCAGGTATAACATATATAGGCTGAGAAAATATGGCCAATGCACTTAAGGGAAACTGCCTGCAATGTGCTCAAAGAAATAAATTTCATTTTACCACTAACATAAACCCATATCTAGATCTACGCATCCCGAGTCATAACAGGCCCCTCTGCTTGTCACTTCTGTCCACACATCATGCATGGGCTCAGAATCACTCCACACCATGCTCTCTTCCTTGATAAAATTCCTCAAAAAATCAACTCAGGACCTCTCAGACCAGGACATCCAGGTTTCTCCCTTTGCTCTTTTCCTTGGGTCCTTACTGTTTGGCCCACTATCTAGAATTTGTTATTCTTTATGCATATGCTTCTGCCTCTATTGCCTGCATTCTGAAGGCACATGCAAATTTTAGTCTGTTTAGCTCACAGTTCTCTGGATCAAGGATACTCCTGAGATGATGGAAAAGAAGGTATGGAGGGGTTAAGTACTTGCTCAAGATCCCACAGCTAATAAGTGTCAGAGTCAGATTCCAACCAAGATGCTGACTCTGGAGTTCAAGCCTTTTACCACTTTTCTATATGTTCCTAAACTAATTTATGATCTAGTTAGTGAAATAACAGCATTCTTAGAACAGAAAATAGTTAAGTGCTATGGTATGCAGTTTAATTATAATTACATAAAAATTCAAGGAGCCTGGGTGTTTGTGGAAAATGGAATGGCCAGACGTTTCCTAGAGAAATCAGGGCTTGGCTGGCCCCAAAGTGCCAACTGAGAGAGGCCACCATTCTAGGTGGAGAATTGACCTTCAGTGGTCCTGCAGTGCAAAGGAACTCAGGAGGAAGGGGAAAGAAAATTTATGGTCGACAGTGATCTAATGGACCTACCTTATATATGTGGTTTTAGAGGAACACAAGCCTCCTAAGACTTTGGAGGGATGATCAAAAAGAACATGTCCTAAATAGAGGAGTGATATGAAAACTTTGTCTTCTGATTATTAACTTATTCATTCTCTTAAAAAGGTGCTTTCTGAGTACCTACTAGGTAAAAGGACCTTGCTAGGTAGTATGTAAAGTATGAAGCTGTGTGAAACATGGTCCTCAACTTTAAGAATGGACATCCTAGTAAGGGGGTTAAAGCATGAAAGCAAAGACCCACGGTAGAAGGCCGGTGTGTTGAACATCATTGGATCATTAACGAGGCTGCCGAATTTCAGAGAGAAGTGGGGTCCCCTCCTGCCATTTTTTTTTAAGATTTTTAAATTTATTTATTTGACAGAGAGAGAGAGAGAGAGAGAGATCCATCACAAGTAAGCAGAGAGAGGGGGGAAAGCAGCTCCCCGCTGAGCAGAGAGCACGATGTAGGGCTCGATCCCAGGACTCTGAGATCATGACCTGAGCTGAAGGCAGAGGCTTAACCCACTGAGCCACCCAGGTGCCCACCCTCCTGCTATTCTATAACAATAGTGCTAGGTTTGAGCCATAGAGGGCAGGTAGACTTGTTATACAAGAGTTGGGTAATGATAGCATTCCAGGTGGATGAAGAGTGGTGACTACATTCACCTGTGTCTTTTTATAGACATGGGAAACTGATTTGAAAAATGAGTAGATTGGGTTTAAAAACAAAAGAGGCATTTCCTCAAATTGTATTCCCAGAAACATTAGACTCTCAAAATGTTAAATGAAAAAAAAAAGGGGGGGGGTATTTTTATTGTTTGTATGTGTGTGTGCACACACATCTGTAAGCATGTGTTTAGGTTTGGGCATGTGTATGCACATGTGTGTATGTGTGTGTGTTGGCCAAATGTTAAACACGTTGGAAAACTGAAGGATTTGAGTAATGCAGATATTGGCCACGGGGTAATTTGAGGACACATTGTAGAAGTCCTTGGAAAGATCATGAACAGAAAACTGATATTAATTTAGCAGCACATAAAAACCCACTGGCATGAGAGACTCAAGGAGGAAAGAGCTGCTGGTTAAAACACTTGTAGAGTGATCTAGATAGGACACAACCAAAGATTTGTTTGCATAAGTAAGTCTTGTCTGAAAGGTGACACAAAGTTCTTTATGTATGTTTTAAAATTCCTTTTTAAAACCCCCATCTTCGCTCTTCTTTCCCTTCTAACTTAAATATATTACATGGAACAGAGTTGCATTTTAATGGTCATTTCCTAGAATACAGATATTCTGAGAATTCAGACTTCTCTAAGACTGGAGGCAGTCAGAGATGCCCTCTAGAGATACTGGAAGGTGAGAGATCAATGGTTTCTGCTCTGGTGGTGCAGGGCCCTGACTCTGAGTGGCTCAGATGATGTGCTGTGCCAGGACCCAACCCTAAGAGAACACCTTGTTCTCTGGACTTCTCATTCTCAGCTGGTTCTCAAGATTATCTCATTTTCCTCTCCCAGAGCCATTAATGCTATCACCCTGAATGCCGGTTAAAGGGCATCCTTTGCATGACTTGGCATGGTTCCCAGATATGTATTTCATCCAAAATATAGAGACCAAATTACCAATAAAGAAATTATGAGTGACTGCCGCTGCTCTGTCTCTGTCATCCTCCTCCACAGTTGAATACTCTTCATTGTTAGAGACTCGTTTTTTCCTGCAATTCAGCTTAAATTTTCCCTCACTTGGCTTCCTCCCATCACTCCTAATTACAGACTAATAAAGCCCTTGGATTACTGTGAGCAATTTTCATCCCTCCCTTCTCCCACCTCAACTTTCCTCCAGAAGTTTCCTGAACCTATCACTGGATTGTACTGAATGAGTGGTAACTGAAACCCACAAGTTTACTCCATGGAATTATGATCTGGGGTTTGAGGTTGTATGCTCAAGGCTTTATCTCTATTCTTAGTTATACTCCTTACTCCCAACTTTCAGAAAGTACCCACTATAAAAGGCTATGTGAGCTGAAAACTGCCTGGAACAAAGCGGAAGGCACAGCTATGGATCTGTGGAGGGTGCTTGAGGGCCAAATTTCAATGAAAGGGAATAATGTTCTGAATTAGTGAACCCAGTCGTTCAGCTTCCAGCCCAGCCCATCTGCAAACATTGGCTGAAGGGCCATTATTTGACACCTACTGGAGGGCCTTGCTTTTTCTAGCCCCTGAAAGAATTCAGTTCATGTTAGATTCCCTTGCCAGTCCCTAGACCACTCCTAAGTAGGTCCCAAGGTCCCAAGCCCTACTTGATGAGTTTGCTTCCCTCCCAAGATCAGACTACCCCAAGCGATCAAACATTGAGGGCGTACTTAAGGACAGTTTAAGCAATAAACTGTGTGATCTTGGACAAGTTACTAGATCTCTCTAGATCTAGTTACTAGATCTCTCTATATATTTCTTTTGTAGTTTCAAGGAAATAATTCATAAAAAAGATTTATCAAAGTGCAGTATGGTGAGGGATATGATAATTGTCAAATCAAATGTTATTAATATTCATTGGAAAAAGTATCCATTGGGACAAGAGTTCAAAAGAAGGAAAGTCGAGGACTGGGATATTAAAAGAGGACTTCTTAAGATGAGAGGGGGCTTAAGAAACACCTCCAAGGATGAGTAGAATTTAGTAACTGGATACCCTGACATAGAGCATTACAAACAAGTGAGCACCATAAACAAAGACTGATCTTTCTTAAAGAATAAGGCCTTAATTAGCATTGCCCTTTCCCCCTCATTTTATGTGTACACCTGTCATTTTTAAGATGTAAAATCCAACCCAAAACCGTATAAAGTTTTGTGGATCACCCCAAGTAATTTGAGAATAAAGGTCTACTATTACTAGCCCTATCTATACTTTAGGATTTCAGAAGATAACAACCCAACCTCCTATCCCTGCCACTACTAACCCCACCATTATCTGCGACTCTACCTTCCTTATCCCACTCACCTCTAACTCATAAAAACCAGCTTAAATTATGTTTTGTAGAATGGGTAACTAGAAAGAAATGGAGTTGGTTTTATTAATGACCCCAGATTGGGGGCAATGACATGGGCCTCCCAGTGCCATGAAAATCAATCAGTATGGCCTGACTCTGGGGACATTCCGACTGGCTCACAGACACCTCTGGATGACAAGGAAGGCGAGGTGAAAGCGCTCCCATTGGCTACCTCTGGCCTGGAAATCAAACATGATTTATCTACATTAGTGGGCTTCATCTTTGTCTTATTATCCCAGCCACCGCTTGCGACCCAGACCGACTCTCCTGCCTTTTAATAAACAGATTTAATAGGACTGATAGTTTGGCAATTTGTAGAGTAAATTAGATTTAATTTGGCCTGAATGCCACTGATTTCTCATATTGTTCAAAACAATCTTATCCAGGGCTATGTGTCATCCCAACACGTTCTCAACTGCTACAGCTAAAAACAGCCAACTGACAGACTGAAATGAGTGGATGTGCTCTCATGAGGCTATGGCCTCCCCCTTGCTTCCTGTGACTTAATTCACTTAGAAATAGAGCCCAGTATTGGTATAATGACTATGACGATAACAAAACCAGTGACAATTCCATTGTGTTGCTCCTGTTAGGTGTCTTTGCAGAGTAAGATAGACATAGTGTCCCTCTACATATAAATATCAATATATGAGGGATTTTGAATTATTTAGAAATAATTCTAAAATATACTATCAATGTTCAATCCCTCTTAACAGAATGCCCAGAAAACAATTTTACTTTTCCTTGATGAGTGGGAGCTGAAATAAGCATCATCTGTTATACTATACTGGAGAGCAGCACATAACCCAGGCCTGTGTAAGCTAACCATCTGCCTCTAAACTAAGTAGCCCCAATCTTGCATCTTCACTTCTAGTCTTCCCTTTGTCTCTTCCCTCACAAATATCTGGCACTCTTCAGTATTGTGGGGACCCTACAAGTCATAGCTTTCCTCATCTCTAGAGTACTCATTAGTTCTGATCACCAAAAAGTGTTGGGTCTGGTGGCATAGAAGTTTCTGTTCCTTTGAGGTTGGGGCATGTGGACTGGGCCAGTCAATTTAATCTCCAGTGTAAGACCCCCACTCTCATCTATAGTCCAAAATGCATCAAATACATCAAATATAGGAGTTTTATTGTTGGTGTTTAGAATTCCTAATTTTTAGACTGTATACTATTTGGGGGCAAAACCACATAGAAGGCAAGTGTCTTTTTCACTAAGAAAAACGTTCTATGCCTTTCATGATGGAAGCAAGCCAATGTAATCAACCTGCCTCCAGGTAGCTGGCTGGTCACCCTAGGGAATGGTGCCATGTCAGCCTTGGTTTTTGCTGCTGGCAGATTGGGCACTCAGCAGTGGCTGTAGCCAGTTCATCCTTGGTGAGTGGCAGTACATGTTACTGAGGCCACATATACCTTCCATCCCAGCCATCATGGCCACTTTGCTGATAAACATATTAGGAAATGACAGGAGTGTCTGTAGAAGGAGGCTGACAGGGATCCACTAAAGGGGCTATGCTATCTACATGATTTTTTAATAATCCTCTTCTATTGAAATCATCCTTTGGTGATATGTTTACCCTATATGTTCCTCTTGATTAATCTATCTACCTGCCTCTTCCCCAAACCCTCTTATCACCAATTCTCCATTCTGATTCTTTCCAAGTCCTTGACCGGTCAGCAAAACCATTCATGGTCTATGTGCTGGTATAGATATGCAATCTTTGCCATCTTTACTGGGCACTGTCCAATGTCTTTCCCCTGGGAAGATTTTCCCATCACTATTGTCTTTAGGGCCATGCGGAATGAGGCAATAGTGTGGCAGCCATGCACTTTTTTTTTTTAAGATTTTATTTATTTATTTGTCAGAGAGAGAGAGCGCGCGCGTGAGAAAGCGAGCACAGGCAGGCAGAGGCAGAGGAAGAAGCAGGCTCCCTGCTGAGCATGGAGCCCAATGTGGGACTCGATCCCAGGATGCTGGGATCAGGACCTGAGCCGAAGGCAGCTGCTTAACCAACTGAGCCACCCAGGCGTCCCAGCCATGCACTTTTTAATGGTGAGCGCACGTTATACAGAACCGTCTGTAAAATGTAAGTCCCATATTTTCTTCAGCTAACTGATCATAGGGAGCTCTCTACAAGGCTATAGATTGAGAGAAAGAAAACAGTGTAGCAACAGTAGGGGCCATGGGCATCTGGGCCACCACCTCATGAAACACACTTGTGCCTTCAGGACCTGCTTAAGCCCAATCTCATATGTATCACTTCCATCTGATAATGGAGAGCACCTCTCCATGCTCAACTTCATGGACTGGTGGATCATACAACACTAATTTGTGATGGGCTGCTTAGGTCACACAGTAACTTGACCTATGGTCCAGTGTTTCTCTACCAAGGTCCAGTAGCAGCCAAAGCTGTCTCTCAACAGAATAATAATTGTATGAAGAGATAAAGTAGTTTTACTCCAGAATCTAAATCTATTCTGTGACTCAGCTGCAAGGGCTTGCCAGAGACTGTATCTGTATCTGCCATTGACACTTCCAAGTATCAGAACAGCTTGTATGATAGTCTGGACCTGTTGGAGAGCTGTCTCTTATCTCAGCCCCACTCAAAATTAGCATTTTCATGTCATTCGGAAAATGAGTTGGAGAAGCACACCCAAATGAGGTATATATTGTCTCAAAAATCCAAAGAGTTCTCCTAGGCACTGTACCTCTTTCTCAGTGGTACAAGGGATCAGATACAGCAACCAGCCCTTCCGCTGTGGAAAAACTCTTTTAACATATCTAGACCACTGGACACAGAAATTTCATCATGGCAAGAGGTCCGTGAATTTTTGTAGGATTTATTTCCCATCCCCTAGCATATAGGTGTCTTACCAGGATCTATAGACAACTTGCTACTTCTTGACTGCTAGATCCATCCAATCAGCATAATACTACCATGTGATAGGCCGGTATGGTGTCTTGTGAAAAGGAAAGACAATCAAGGTCCCTGCTGGCTATATGATGGTGTAGTGATCGACAGCGGGAATAAGCTGGAATGCACTAGTATGTGCTGGAACCCAGGAGGATGTTCTGAAATTTGTGTAAGTTCTTATTGGCTCTGACCTTGAGAGTATCCTACAGAGGCCAGGACACTTTGTCTCGAAAATGAACGTATATAGCTGGCCCAGGACTCCAGGGAAGGTGGATCATTTGCAGATCCAGCAATTGTTCAGAACCACAGGAGAGTCAACAGAGAATGACCAAGTGTATGAGATACTAAATGATTTCTCTTTCCCTTTGGCCCAACACATCTCCCATAAGAATCTCCTTATGGCATACCCTAACCAGTAACATGCAGGAAATGGAATTCAACCTAGCTAAATTGAAACACTATAAATCTACCACAACCTATGATCACATATTCCAAGTATATACTTTTCTTTTCACATGAGTTGGATAAAAAGGGATACATGGTACATAGAAGATCCTATTTTCCTGAGGAAGATACCATCATTTCAGGATATAAGTTTTGCCTCTTTTACAATCTTAAGAGGCCACCTCTCTCCTGCACTTTGGGCTAAGCCTGGCTCTTGGACCACATGGTGGCAACCAAGTTCTCACTCTCTACCATGGATGGTGAGTACTGATACTGCCAACAAAGGACTATGAGGAAGTAAGTAGTCTCTGGACTGCAGAGAGTAGTGTAAGAGCAGCATCACAGATGAATATATACCAGGTATTAACGTCATGCTATTACAGTCTCTGCAACAAGGAAGAAAAGAAAAAAAAGAGTGGGAAGGAGAGAGAAAGGAGGAAGAAGAGAAGAAGGGAGGTAAGAAGTGAAAAAAGGAAGAACGATAAAGAGAAGGGATGGAGGGAAGGAGAGTGGAGGAAAAAGGAAAAATGAAACTGCTTATATATGATTCTGGCCAGGTATCTTCCAGTTACACAAGCGGGAACAGGATCGTAGGTCGCTATAGTAGGTGATTGCGTTTTCATTTTATTTTGTTTTTGTTTCTGTTTTTAATTTATTTACCCCACCAAAGAATCTCTCTAGACTGAGAAGTTTGAAAATATGATATACAGTGTGTTCTAGGATGGGGTAGTCTTCACTGGCAACACTATTAATCAAGTCAATAAGGAGTCAGCCTTGAAACTTAAATTGGATGGCTTAAGACCCTCTGAAAAGGAAATACAGGATTGCAAATTAGGCATGCTGGCATCTGGAGCCCTCCAAGACTGGCTCACAAGCAAAGGAGCTTGCTCTCCTCCAGCAGCACCACTGACCAGCTTCTTAACCTTGAGGAAATTCCTGTCCGGCTCTGGCCTGACACTCCACATATGAAAACTATGTCCCTTCTCTTTTCTGCCCAGTGACCCCATCAGAGACTGAAGGGAGTGAGGAAAGACTCTGGAGAAGGTCAGTGGGGAGAAAATTTCAATCCCATGGCAGAGCTCAGGGGCTCCCGAGGGTTTGCCTTCACTAGCAGCATTCATGCTCAGAATGAGGAGCAAGGTCATCCAGAGAAGTGCAAGGTGTTCTCCCCCTCCTCTTTCCTGAAGATAAAATATAAGTAGAACAAAATATTAAATAGGATGAAAAAAGCCCAAGAAAATATGTTTAATTTTTTTTTTTTTAACTTAAGAACAAAGTTCAATTTGAATGTTGAAAAGTCAATAAAGTTCAGGTATCTGGAAGGTTCAGCTCTGCAGACTCTCTTAGCTCTCAGGATTCCAGAATGTGGAGGCACTGTGAGGAATAAATCAGAACAACCTTCTTTTGTCATCGCTTTGAGATGACTCACCACCATTATTTTAAATACCAACTGCTGTGAGGAGGCAGTGATGGCTGTAGGGGCTGTGGCAAGCTACCTAATGTCAGAGCTAGAGGGGACCCTACGTGATTACCTTTTCCAGATGAAGCGCTGAAACCAAGGAGGGGAAGCCACTTGCCTAGGTCCATGGGGATCTGTAGCCTCCTGAGCCAGAGCCAATGCCTAGGAGCCAGGCCAGTGCTCTTGCTGGTACCTAGGACCCAGTTGGTGGTGCTTCTCAACTCCTCCCCTAACTTCAGACACTGTCATCCCTTTAACAAACCCAACCTTTCAATGTGTCCTCTGCCTGTCTCCCATCTCTAGGAGGAATCTCAAGAAGAGGTAGAATCTATAGGGAGAAGAGACTCCATCACAGGAAAGTGGTCAAGATGCAGTCTTACATTTTCCATGCCTGGAAGGGGAGATGAGAATCCCCCTGCCTCCAAAGGACTGAGGGGTTTTGGCTTTGCCTCCATTACTTGGTCTCATCACAAAACTGGGCTTTTTCTACTCTCGAGTGACTTTCTGCTGAGTTTGTGCTGTTAGGTGTAGCTCCCCAAGACTGCTTTGTCTAAGGAGGGGGAAGTGTGGGCAGAAAACTAACATTGGAGATGATTAAAACAAAGACTGTGTCTTCATTCATTTCTCTTTTGTCCTTCCCCTCCCTTCCTTGCCACACAGGGGGTGTGTGTGTGCGTGCATGCGTGCGTGTGTGTGTTTCTACAGAAAACTAAGATCTGAAACAGACTCTCCCCAGGAGGAACTCACAGACTCAGATCCATGAAATAGAGAAAAATAAATGCATGACCCTAACAAGGTGAATGCCAAAGAACTAGTCCAGGTAAGATGTCGCAGAGGATGAGGAGCATCCGTGTGTACTAGAATACTGGGAGGTGGCACTTGAGCTGAAAGGATGAGCAAGGAAAAAAAGGAGAGGGAGAAAGGAGCAGCAGGATGCTGTGCATCCCAGCAGCGACTACAGCTAAGGCTTTGTAAGGGGAACGTCTCACCTCATCTGCACTGTGACTCAGGAGTGGATTACTGCCATGGTCCCCTCCCATGGATAAGGGAACTGAGGCTCTTATCCACAGCCGGCTGTCCGCCCAACGTCACATTGTACACACAGAGCCACAGAGCAGGTACCAACTCCGACAGTCTGACTCTGGCTCTTCACCACCCTGCACAACTTCCAGGCTGAGAGGTGGGCAGAATGGAACCTGGTGCAGGAGGGCAGGGTCAAGAGCAGTCAGGGTCAAGTCTCCAAGGCTCTCAGGGAAGCCCAGCCCTCTCCACACTGGCTGGTTTGCCTTAGCCTGATCCGCCCCCTCTGTTTATGGCTCAGCCCCACCCAGCTGTCAGCAAAGGGAGCAGATGCTCACTTAATCCTCGGGATTAGCTCCAGATCATGGAGAGTGAGCAGCAGTTGGCCAAGGTGCGAGGCAGGTGGTACCTTGCATGCACACACTTCTATATCCGGTTTCCTAAATGTAATGCAGATACCAGTTCTATCCCTGGATTTCTCTCCGTAATCCATAGAAGAAGCAGAGAGCTGAGACAAGCCTGCCAACACTTCCAGCCATCATAACTGACAAAGGAGATAATGTCTTGTTATTTGGAAAATGCTTTGAAATCCATAAGTGAACAACGGAATATGGATCTCAGTCTGTGTGTGTGTGTGCGTGTGTGTGTGTGTGTGTGTGTGTGTGTAGGAGACAGACAGACACAGAGATAGATATAGTTGTAGAGAGATACACTCTAGATATAAGATAGATACAGGTATAAGAGATATCTTATAGAGAGATACACTCTAAACTTAAGAGCTATATACTTAAAGTATAACAACTCAATTTTTGATGTATGGAATATATATACCCATATATATGTCCTCAAAAGTGGAAAGAAATAACTAGCCTTCTAGTGAACCAAATATTTGGTTGAGAGAGAGCTAGAGACCATTAAATGCCCGGGGTCCCTAACAAGATGTGCAACCTAGGGCAAGAAAACAGCAGCCTCACTCTTCATCTCAGACAGGTAGAGAGATGCTTGCCCTTCCTGTCTCCTAGGCTCACGGTGAAGGGATCCATGTGCAAGTACTTTAGAAAGTAGAAAATGCCAAATACATGAAAGGCATAATTACCAGTAATCATCATCATCATCATAATTTAATACTGAGGATGACAGGCATGGGTGGGGGAGAAGCAGGCTCCCTTATAATTATCTGGAAGACACAGCCGAAAGCACATTTAAGCCATATTTCCCACCTACCACATTTCCTACCTCTGTACTTGCTCTTCTCAATCCCAGATTCATAAAGGAACAGTACTGATTTGTTATTCTAAGACGATTGCTGGCACAAAATCTATAAATTCGAAAGCCCCCTTTCCTCCATATTTGTTGATCTCTAGCTGGAAAGAGCTTGCATCGGCGTAAAAACTCACATTTGCCTTATTCTTTATGGAATGCAATGCCTCCCCTCCACTCAGCATAGTCTCCCTTTCTCTGGTCTCTGGGGGCCACCAAGACCTCTGAGTAAAGTACTCTTGGTCTGGGAATTGACCCGTGCTAACCAAATGTGGAAGTCACTAAAATCAAGCAAGACGATTTTTAAGCTACCTTTGGGGCGGCACGCCCACCTGGCCAACATGAACTACTTAGCCAACTGTTTCTTCCTCCCAGGAACTGGTCTTGCTTCTTTGACAGCCAAGCTCCGTGTCCACAGTTCTTTCCTCCGTTTAGGTCTTCCGTCCTCTTCGCCCCAAGAAGCCCATCTTTAGCTACGTTCCTTCTTCCCTTCTCCGCCCTCTTCTCTTCCTTCTCCTTTTTCTCTAAGGCCTGGGACAGAAAGTTACTAGAGCGGCCTCAGGTTTTTCCCTTTTCCTGTTCTTCCCCCTTGGCGTCGCTACTTTCCCAGACTTCTTTTCTCAGATAGCTTTATATGTTCCCTGCTTTTTTAAAAATCAGAACTTATTGTTATTTAAAAAATAAAATAAGACTTCGGTGCACCACAGTGCTTACTTTTTCCCATTCTCCTCTCCTCACAGAATTCATGTGCCCTTCCCAGTCAGATTAGGCGCTCCAGGGGAAAAGAAAGAAGTGGGCAGCAAAATCCTTGAGTTTCTAGATATGAGGGTCTAGGTAAGGGAAAAGGAGAAGAACAGTGACCCAGCTCCCCACTCGTCTCCTCTCCCTTTGGATATTTACACTCTCCTTTCTTACTGCCCCCACAAGCCCTAGACCTTATAGGGGGCAAGTTTTCCCCAAGACCACAGCTCTCCAAGAGGGAAAATGTCTCTTAAAGGAGCAGCTGCCCTTGGCTTCTGAGATTATAGGAAACATTGATTTATTCTGTACTACTTTTCTTTATTTTCTGAGTGTTCTACATGAAAACTGTTTTTCAAGAAAAGAATTCAATAAACTATATATTTTAAACTTCCCTTGACAAATATCTCCAATATTTACTGTACCATTTCTCTCCTCCCCTTCAGAGACAAGCTGAATTCAAGAGAAGATTCTAGTACAACAATTGTCTGTTTCCTCACACTATGTTAATGCCTTTTAAAGTACTATTTTCATAACCAATAGACCCTTTTTGACCTTTATTTAATGCTTTATACTATAAGTTTACATAAACTTCTATTAATATTTCTGGGACTAATTTTCTTTTTTGTGTTTTCCTGTCTTCTCTTTACCTATCCCTTTATTTCTAACTTTTTTTCCTTTGCCATCTTATTTAGGTGATTCTTTCTCTGAGGTATATCATTATCCCAATATGAAAGTCATCAATTTTAATATTGGATGTTAAGGCACTGGTAATTATTGGCATAACATGCACCTTGCCCTACTCATTCCATCTTCTTGTGAGTTTCCTTTTGTCTGGGCATTCTTGCTGCTATCCTGGTTTTCTGCCTTCGACTCTGCAGGTACAATCTATTTGCTCATCCATTCGACTCTGCAGGTACAATCTGTTTGCTTATACATTCTATAGTTATTTATAATTAAAAATTATGGGTTTTATTTCTAATATCTTGCCAGATATGCATTTGCATGTCTCTTTAATTACCAAAGTTGATATTAATTAATACATTTTGAGCTGATTCCTACCATTCCCACATTATCTCTCCTTCTTTTTTCAAGAATTATATCCTGGTTTTACAACTTGAATTTCTGTGCCTTCTTCTAGTATTTTCTGATTTCAGTTAGTTCCTGAGCTCAAATCCCTTGCTCCCAGTGCACAGATGGGCCTTTCGTGTCTATAACAATATGTGTTTACTGCCGTCAGAATAAGCAGCAAATTGGAAGCACTTGTATTTAACTACAAAAAACACAAGGCATTGGGTGGGGAGGAAGCAGAGAGAGAGAGAGGGAGGAGAGAAAGAGCTTCTGCCCCTGATGTGAACCCAGCGCTGGTTACTGGGCTCCAGGGAGGGGCAGAGGGTGGTGCACCTTCTCAGCTGTGACGAGCTCTGTGAGCCTCTGTTTCCAGCTCGGATACTTTGGGATTTGTGTAGCCCAGACCTGGAGGCAGGTCTTTCCTTCCTGCAAGTCAGGCCCTTTTCCATTGGCCTCACCAAAGCCTGAAGCTCCAGACCCCTTGAAGCTGGTGTCTCCACAGGACAGTGGGCGTGGACACATCCAAGGACATCAGAGCAGGAAAAGTGAAGACGGGTAGGAGTCATGTGGTAGTGACCCTGAGGTGAGAGACAGTCCTGCTAGTGCGTGAATCACTCCCCAGGGACTCTCAGAAATAACTAGTGACCTTTGCAGGAACGTCTGATGTTGTACTGTATACATGGAAGAGACTATTGAGCCAGAAAGTTTTGGACTGCACAGTTCATGATTAAGTCAATTAGCTGTCTGTCTTCTAAGCTATTCATATTTTTCATGTTTAAAGGATTCTTTATCACTGTGCTACTCCTTTAGGCACCCAAGACACTGTTACCCAAGTATAGGCTTTAACACACACACACGCATACACAACACAGCATCCATTAATGTCTCCTACAGTCTGCGTGTTGCTCTATATACTCAGGACATCACCTCCCTTCCAGCCTTTTTCTGGTCACCTATTTTTGGCTTAGAGTTCCCTGAGTACACTCTGGTCGGTATTCCTCTGGCTTTCCTCAGGATACTGTTTCCAGTTGAAATGGCTTCCCAAAACGTGTGTGATAACAGGGTGGAGCCACTTTCTCTGTGAAACCTCTTGGGTTCTCCTCCAGTCTTATTCCCGAGGGAGACAGGGCTCCTCCTCCCTCTCTGTGCTCCTGCTCAGCTCTAAACAGACATCTACCTCACTGTCACAGACAGTGCTTCTTGTGGTTTTAACTTACATTCTTGTCTTCTTCGGCATTATTAGACCTTTGAGAACAGAAGAAGGTGTTGTTTATTTTTCTTCATAGCCCCAGAGCCAAGGACAGCTTCTGCAACATGAGAAGAGGTAGTGAATCTGTGTTTAGGATGAATGGAGAATGAATGAATGAATGAATGAGACAGAGTGACTGAGAGAGGGTGTGCAAGTCACCTGCGGAAGCAATGGAAGGCCCAGCTAAGGAGGGAGCTTTCAATCTGTTGGCAGTAGGGAGCCACTGAAAGCATCAGACAGAGCAAGCATTCCGAGTGCTCTGAATAAAACACCAATGAAGAGAGATCTTCTGGGTCCCCGTGCGCCCTTAACTGCAAGTGAGCTTGATGCATGGAAATGGCACCCTGCAAAACAAGCATTTAGGTAACATCCTTTCTCTGCAGTGTCCAGAGAAATTATGCCAGTTAGAACGATAGAAACAAAGTAGAAATCATAGGCTCATGGATGATGGAGGCCTTTTTCTGCTATAATCATAGAGGTCATGATCTCAGGAGTTGTATCTAACTGAATAGGAAATTCAAAAAGTAATACTGGAACCAGAAAAAAAAACAAACCTCAAAAACCCCTTATTTTCACTCCATTTTTTTTTTCCTATAATTACCAATAACCCGCTATTAGACTTCAAGGACAAAAATAACTCTTAAAGCCCCAGACAGAGGTGCCAAACTAGTCTTTTTCACCCTGGAAGCATTTCAGAAAGAATAGTCCCCTGGTCTTTGAGGGTCTGTAATTGTCAGCATCCCTGAAGCCCATGGGGCCACGCAGGTGGGGGGTCTCTATGCTATGATTATGCCTCGCCTTGGAGCTGTATTCTGACACCTCTGGGGTTGTCGGCTCAGGACAGTGTCTGCCCAGCGAGAAGGACTGGGGAAGTTGAGCAATACAGGACCAGTCCAGCAGGGAGAGGATTTAGTGTTGGGATGAGTACAGAAGAAATCTAGCGTGAATGATGGCCAGTGTTATAAAGCCTGAAGAGGCGAAGGAAAGGAGAGGCAGAAGTATAAGCTCACCAAGGAGCAGTCCAGCCTGTCATCCCTCAATAACCCAAGTACCACTGTATGTTTGCAAACTGTTAAGAACCGGATCTCGGCCACTGCCCGGGAAGGGTAGCTCTGAGAGCTGCCGACTGTGCCACCACTGCCCCTTGACAAAGGCCAAACCAGTTCTCTTTGCACTTCCACACATTGCCTTGGTGTTTCCTCTTTTCCCCATGATGTGCAGTTTCTTTCCCCAGCCCAACAAGGACAAATCCTGTTCGGTGAAGATGTGCTAATTGTCTAATTAAAGGATAACGTTCTATCAGGGTCATCTGAATTGAAAAAGTGGCAAGATGAGCAACCAGTGACAAGAGACCACATGGCAGGCAAGAAAAGTGATCCAGGAGCAAGGGCACCTGCGGTCCTTTATTCTGGAACAAGCACCATGGTTGTGGTGGTGACGGAAATGCCCTCAATGTCTGTCATGCTCCTTTTTCCTTTGCGATAGGCTTGGCAGCCCATGAACCATCCAGAATAGTTAAGAAGCAGTGAGGACAGAGAGATTTGGAATCCTTTGCTTAAAAGCATAACTCCGGTTCTCTGTGAGATATGATTGGCAGGAGAGAAGAGAAATCTCTCCCCGGCCAGCTACCAGTTTGACGAAAGAAGCAGGATCTTCAGCATGAGTCAGAGTGAAGGAGCCCAGACTCTGGAGGTGGAGACTGAGGGGAGAAGTAAGGAAAGCAGATTACTTCTTGGGAGCCATTGAGGTGTTCAGGGTTTCTGTGAGAGCACCCCAACTACCTGCAGACTGTGGCCCACACTGCCTCTCCCTCATTTTGCATTCTAGCCACAAAGGAGCAGCCAGAGGCGAGGAGACCTGGAGAGGGGTGGCTGGCAGCCAGGGCACCTTCAAGCTGGAGCCCTTCTCAGAATATTCAAGTCCACTGGGTGAGGCGTGAACAGCAGCATTAAGAATTACAATCAATAGGATGCTTCTTTTTCATTAACACACCAATGAAGAGATGAAAACAAAGCACTTGACTATAGCTTGTCAAATCTGGAGAACACTGTTTTGTGAGGCCAACATGTGGAACACTAATTGCTGATGTCCTCCTTCAGGGTCTTGGGCTAAGTCCCACAGGCTGTATGTCCCTCATGCACAATGCCACCAGCGTGGCCTCTTCCTCCTCTTTCTACCTGCTTCCATAGAGAGTAGTAGAAGGACTACCAGGGCAGAGTGCCCTGTTCAGATCCTTTTCTTTCAAGAGTACAAATATAATCAGGCCCTGAGCTATGAGTAGACAGAGGAAAGAAGAAAGAGAAGCAGTGGAACTTCTTGGTCACTGCGAGGAGCAAGATGAGGGCAGGGGACCATAGGTTATGGGACCACAGAGACAAATAAGATTCAATCCTAGTCCACAAAGAACTCACTATCTAGTGAGGAAGATATCCAGAACTGATAAGGTGGTGTAAGGGCAAATTAACCGAGAAAATTCAGGGATCTTCACTCAATTTTATACTAATTCTTAAAATTATTTCTTATAACAAAGATTCCTCAAATTATATAAGCTTCAGACTCCACAAAACCTAGATCCACCATGATGTGCCAGGTCACAGGACAATAATATAATCTTAGAGAATGTGCACGTAACCCTGATTTGGGTTGACAGAGGGTGAGAAAAGCTGTTCAGATGAGTCAACACTTGGTTTAACTAAGCCGTTCTCATTGCTAATTAAGAAAAAGTCATCCCAATAGATGTGATGTGACATCTTATTGCGGCTTTGGGTTACATTTCTTTGGTGATTAGCAATGTTGGCCATCTTTTCATAACCTTTTAGCCACTTTATGTCTTCTTTAGAGAAATGTCCCACTAAAGTCTTTAGCCCATTTCTAAATCAGGTTATTAGCTTTTTTTGCTGTTGAGTCATAGGAGCTTCTTACATATTTTCTCCCATTCTTCAGATTGTCTTTTCATTTTATTGATTAACAGGTCTAATCTCATTCTTTTACAAGTGGATAACCTGTTTTCCCACCATTGTTTGTTGAAGAGACTATCTTTTCCCCATTGTGTATTCTTGGCACCATTGTTGAACATCAGTTGACCATATATATATGCATTTCTCGACTCTCTATTCTCTTCTATTGATATATATGTCTATCTTCATGTCAGTACCATTCTGCTTTAATTACTATAGCTTTGTGGTATATTTTGAAATCAAGAAGTTTATTCTTGATTTCAAAATATTCTTTATTCCTGAATCCAGGTTTATTCTTCTTTTTCAAGATTGTTTTGGCTACTCAGACTTTTGTGGTTCCATATGAATTTTATAGTTATTTTTTTAAAGATTTTATTTTTATTTATTTATTTGAGAGAGAGAGAGAGAGACAGGTAATGATACAAGAGAGAGCACAAATAGGGAGGAAAGGGAGAAGTAGGCTCCCCCTGAGCAGGGAGCCTCACGTGGGGCTTGAGCCCAGGACCCTGGGATCATGACCTGAGCTGAAGGCAGACACTTCACCAACTGAGCCACCCAAGCACTCCTACACAATTAACTTTTTCCATGTCTTTAGGAAATACTTTTGGGATTTTGATAACACAAGCATTGAATCTACAGAGCACTTCGGGTAGTATGGACATCTTAATATATGAGATATCACCTCCCACCTATTAGAATGGCTATTATCAAAAAGACAAAAGACAATAAGTGTTGGTAAGGAGAAGCAGAAATTGTAACACTTGGGAATGCAAAATTGTACAGTCACTATGGAAAACAGTACGGAGGCTCCCCCCCAAAGTAACAACTGAACTACCACATGACTCCAGGAATCATGCTTCTGAGTATCCAAAAGAATTGAAATCAGGATCTTGAAGAGATCTTAGCACTTCCACATTCATTGCTTGAAGCATTATTCACAATAGCAGAGAAGTGGAAACAACCTCAAATGTCTATCAACAGAAGAATACATAAAGAAAATGTGGTATAACATATCCAGTGGAATATCATGGGAGGATGCAGCCTTAAGAAAGAAGGAAATCCTATAGTATGTGGCAATGTGGATGAAGCTGAGGACATCACAAAGTCACAAAAGGACAAATACTACATGACTCTGGCATTCTCTAGCAACCGGTTAGAAATGCAAGTTCCTAGATCCCTTACCAGACCTACCAAATTGAAAATCAGGGAGTGGTCTCAGGAATCTGTTTTAATAAGCCCTCCAGGTTATTCTGAGGCATACTAAAGTTTGAGAACTACTGCCTTAGACTGAGGGGTGGGAAATAAAAATGATTTCCCTAAGTACTTTTCTTAAACTCTAGCCCTGCCCAGTGAGGAAGAAAGAATCCAATCACCACAAAAAAAGCTATTTCAGAGTCCATAGTCTCTCATGGTTCACCTCAGTCTGAGGGTTTTGAAAGGGGTGGGGGGTGGGAGGTTGGGGGAACCAGGTGGTGGGTATTAGAGAGGGCACGGATTGCATGGAGCACTGGGTGTGGTGCAAAAACAATGAATACTGTTATGCTGAAAAAAATAAACAAATTTTTTTTTAAAAGCCATTTCACATGGTAAGGAAGGGAGAAATCTACATTCAGGATTGTGGTATATTTTGAAGGGGGTGGAAATGCATTAGTATATTCTGTCAGGACCAAACTTTTCACTGTTTGATCACACCTCATTTGCATTTTTAATAGCCCCCATTAGACAGCCTCTGAGCTAATTAGGCAGGCGTCTATAATAGAAGACTTCTGTTTCCTGTTTTCAGAACTCAGAAACTAATGGCTGAAGCACTGCTAAAACAATTAAGTAATAAGAAAAATACTGTGTAAGATTGGCAAAAGCACAGCTGCCATAAATCATTACAAATGACTCGCAGCTCAAAATGTTTAATTAGGGAAGAAAAGTAACCTATCACATGTTGGGATAGCAGGGGAAAACAGGGGGAGAGGGACCCTGGAACACAGAGTTGATTACCCTGTGCCAAGTGGAGATGGGGTGGGGGGTTGTGATTCCAGGGATTCTAGTACTGACAATGTATTCCTATGCATTAGGCATCTCTTACTACATCTAAGTTCAATAATAAATGAAAACGACAGCAGCCCAATAAAATCAGGACTACTAAAGATAAAGACTTATGGAAATGAAATATGGGTTTTCCACCAGAGGAAGAAATGTAACAAACTGAGATGCTGGCTGGGGGCAAAGGCAAAGGTATGAATGGACTGTAAGATAAGAAGTTATAAATATCAACTACAGACCCATGTTCATTTTCAGAATTGAGATCAATAAGAGCACACCTATTTCCTTTTTTATGCACATATTTGTATGTGTCAGTCAGTTTTCTACTCTCTCTTTCCTCTGTAGCTTGATATAAGGAGAGTTGGTGATGGTTAATTGTGGGAATTTAATCTTCAGGTTATAGAATATACAGATGGAATTCTGGCTAGTTTAACGTTACCGAAACGTAGACATAGATAGGATTTGGTGTCTCTGCTTTTTAGGAGAGGGTATGCATACCTTTATTAGTATGAGGGTTAGTCTCTTAGGTGGAAGCAAGACGATTTTATTACCATTATACAAATATTTGACTACAGCAGAAGGGGGTGTATCTGGATGCTGAGGAGTCACAGGGTGAACTCTGCCATGAGTATCTCTTATCCCTCAGTTCCCATTTGCTTTCATATACTCTCTTCCCTACTGTCATAGCAGAAAGCCTGCAAACTATATTTCTACACTGTTTTTCTCTGTTTGGAATACATAGAATGGCTTGGTTATTTTTTCTGACAGGACACTGAATGATACATAGGATGTGATTAATTGGACTGTAATTCGAACGTAGATCTGTTTTATTTGCAAGTATCACTATAAAATGAACTCACCTACATTCTAAATGCTGTTAATTTGTATTAAGTGTGAACTCCTGTAATTTATATTGATTAACTTATAAGTTTAGTATAATTCTGGTACACTTTGTACTCAACCATTAAGGAAGAATTAATTTGATAACTTCAGGATGAATTCCAATTTTATTTATTCTTTCATGCATTAAATCAAACAGTTATAGACCACAGGCTACGTATTAAGCACTGTGCTAGGCACTTTGAGGGAAATAAGAAAGGATAACACTTTGTCTAGGTCTCAATACTAAGATATGTCACAAGGCTATAAGCATTGAATGAAAACAGACACACACATACACACACAATTAGTTGGGATTTATTTGTTCCTAAGGAAAGATCATGGTGTGTTGGAGAAAAGTAAACATTGAACTGATCCAAACTCATTCATGATAAAAAAAAACTCTCAGCAAATTAGGAATAGATGGAAACTTTCTCAACTTGTTAAAGACTATCTACAAAAAACCTACAGTTACCATCACACTTAATGGTGAGAAACTTGAAGCTTTCCAACTAAGATCAGGTACAAGGCAAGGATGTTCTCTCTCATCACCCCTTTTCAACATTGTCCTGAAAGTCCTTGCTAATGTGGTAAGTCAAGAAAATAAAATAAATGCCATACAGATTGGGATGGAAGAGGGAAGATATAAAACTGTCCTTATTCACAGATAACATGATGGTCTATGTAGAAATCTGAAAGAATCAACCAAAAAAACCTCTCCTGGAACTAATAAGCAATTATAACAAATAGTAATTATCCTTGCAGGATACAAGGTTAATATACAAAAGTCAATTACTTTCCTATATGCCAATAAAGAGCAAGTGGAATTTGAAATTAAAAATACTTATATTTATATTAATTTATATTTCTATTATCCTCAAAAATGAAATATTTAGATACAAATCTAACAAAATATATGCAAGACCTATATGAGGAAAACTATAAAATTCTGATGAATGAAATCAAAGAATTAAAGAGATTGAGAGATATTTTGTGTTGATGAATAGACTCAAGGTTGTCAAGATGTCATTTCTTCCCAATTTGATCTATAGTTTCAATGCGGTCTTAAAATCCAAGTAAGTTATTCAACATATATTAACAAATTGATTTGGAAAGTTTATATGAGATGTAAAAGACTCAGAATAGTCTGCACAATCTTGAAGAAGAAAGTTGGAGGGACGACACTACCTAACTTCAAGGCTTCCTATAAAGCTACAGTAATCAAGACAGTGTGATATTGGTAAATGAATAGGCAAATAGATCAGTGGAACAGAATGAAGATCCCAGAAATAGACCCCCATAAATACAGTCAACTGATCTTGACAAAGAAGCAAAGCCAATACAACAGAGCAAAAATAGTTTTTTTTCAGCAAGTGGTGCTTGTTGGAAAACTGGACATGCACATGCAAAAAAAAAAAAAAGTAATCTAGACACAGACCCTACTCCTTCACAAAAATTAACTCAAAGTGGACCATAAGCCTTAGGTTTATATGAAATGCAAAACTATAAAACTAGAAGTTAACACAGGAGAAAACCTAGATGACCTTGGGTGTGTACAGTGATGCCTTTCTAGATAAAACACCAAAAGATATGATCCATAAAATAAATAATTGATAAGAGGGTCCTCATTAAAATTAAAAACTTCTGCTCTCTGAAAGGCAATCTCAATATCATTGGACAAAAATATTTGCAAATTGGAGAAAATATTTGTAAAAACACATCAGATAAAGGACTGTTCTCCAAAATGTGCAAAGAACTCTTAAAAGCTAACAATAAGAAAACAAACAACCCAATCAAAAAATGAGCAAGACTTTAGCAGACTCCTCACCCAAAAAGACATATAGATGGCAAATAGCATATGAAAAGTTTCTCTAAATCCTATGCCATCAGGGAAATGTAAAGTAAAACAACAATAGGACACCACTTCACAGCTATTAGAAGGACCAAAATCTGAACACCAAATTCTGGGGAGGATGTTGAGGGGACTCTCATTCATTGCTGGTGGGAATGTAAAATGTTATATCCATTCTGGAAGACAGTTTGGCTTGGTGGTTTCTTACAAAACCAAACTCTTCCCATATGATCCAGCAATGGTGATGCTTTTTATTTACCCAAAGGAGTTGAAAATTTAACATCCACATAAAAACCTGCACATAGATGGTTGTAGCAGCTTTATTCACAACTGCCCAAATTTGGGAGCAACCAAGATGCCCTTTAGTAGGTCAATGGATAAATAAACTGTGGGACATCCAGACAATGGAATATTATCCAGCATTAAAACAGGATAAGCTATCAAGCCATGAGAAAACATGGAGGAACCTTAAATACATATTATTAAGAGAAAGCAGCCTATCAGAAAAGGCTACATACTGTATGATTTCAACTATATGACATTCTTTAAAAAGCAAAACTTTGGAAATAATAAAAAGATCAGTGATTGCAAAGGGTGGCAGGTAAAAGAGAGGAATAGAGCATAGAGGATTTTTAGGGCAGTAAAACTACTCTGTATGATATTACAGTGATGGATTTATATCATTATACATTTATCCAGATCCACAGAGTATATAACAGGAGTGACTCTGATGGTAAACTATGGACTTTGGGTGATTATGATATGTCAGTGTAGCTTCATCCTAAAGAATACCACCCCGGTGAGTGAGGTTAACAATGGGAAAGGCTATGCATATGTAGGGGCAGAGGTTATAAGGGAAATCTTTGTACCTCCTTCTCAATTTTGTCGAAAATCTGAAATTTCTCTAAAAGAATCAAGTCAAAAAATTAAGCTGAAGGCCCCTGGGTGGCTCAGTGGGTTAAGCCGCTGCTTTCGGCTCAGGTCATAATCTCAGGGTCCTGCGATTGAGTCCGGCATCGGGCTCTCTGCTTGGAAGAGAGCCTGCTTCCCTCTCTCTCTGCCTGCCTCTCTGCCTACTTGTGATCTCTTCTCTGTCAAATAAATAAATAAAATCTTTTTAAAAAATTAAGCTGAATCTTTTTTAAAAAATATATTTTTAATTTATTTATTTGAGAGAGAGCGTATCCACGCTGCACTCTCACATGAGCGGGGGGAGGGGCAGAGGGAGAGCAAGAAGCCCAGCACCGGATTGGATGCTAGGACCCCGCGATCATGACACAAGCTGAAGGCAGACACCCAAATGACTGAGCCACCCAGGCTCCTAAATTAAGCTGAATCTTAAAGGAGAGTCTAGTAATTAGAAAGATGGAGAGAAGAAGTTAATGTAGATAAAATTAATATTTCAAACTATACACTCAGTTTCACTACTTTATTGCATCATAGTCACTTAACTTAGGGGTAGAAAAACTACAACTCGTGGGCCAAATATGACCCTGTTTTTGTACTTCCTATGAGCTAAGTGATTTTAACTATTTGGAAAAAAATTAAAAATAATATTTATGGTGTAAAAAATTATTCAAATTTTAGTGTTTATCAATACAGTTTTTTGGAGCACAGATGTACCCTTTTGTTTATATATTTTGTGTGGCTGCTTACACTTTACAAAGGTAGAGTTCAGTTACAGCACAGACAGTATGGTCTGCAAAGGCTAGAATATTTACTATTGACTCGTTGCTAAAAATCTGCTGCTCTTGACTTAACATTATCTTGCAATTAAATTTCACCATCTCAGCTCAGAGCTCAAAATATACAAGGCATTTTCAGATGCTTTGTACTTGACACCTAGTATGCCTCCTCACCTATTAGTTCCTGCTCTGTCTTGTCTCTCACTTTGCTCTTCAATCCCTTTTTTCCCCACTTCAGGGTCCTCACCTTTTATTCAAATAGCTGGCTCATAGACCCATATAAACTACTTCCCTTATTCTTCCCACTGAAAATTCCTTCTGTTTTGTTTTATTTTGAGAGGGCGATAAAATATTGAGTAGATACAAAAGAATAAAGTATCTATAGATTATAAAGCATAATAAAACAAACATCTATATATCCTCCATCTAGCAAAAAAGACAAAATACTCTCATTATTTCAAAAACTCCCTGGACATTCCTCACTCTTTTTATTATACCTTTGATATTTGAGTCTTGCCTCCTTGGTGAGGCCCTCCCAAATATCTCAAGCCAACACAGATGGTGCATGTAGCTTATAATCAGCACACAAACTTTAGTGATAGCTTGGAAATTTAGAATTTAGAAATTAGGTTTAGAAACTCAATGCATAAGATGAACTATATCTAAACCACCTCTCAATATACACAGCCTCATGTATAACTCTTTGCTTGTAACATTCTACATGCCAAATATACCTATCCATAAGCTCGAGCTCTTCTTCAACCAAGAAAGAAGAGAATTTCAGAGAAGTTCATTTTCCACACTTACTGAATATCTTCAGACAATTGAAAGATGGGTGTTCCTCACATTGACATGCTACCACCACTGGTGATTAAAATCTATGAAAACAACTACAGAGGCAATTAGGTCAACTTTACAACTTAAAATAAAGCCAAAGATGACTCCCTGTTAAACTGAGTTAGTGAAATGGGAATCTAAACACTCCCTCCATCTCCCTTGCCCTAACATGATATTTCAACTGCTTTTTATAAACACATGATGGTGGCTGAGGTTCAAAGAGACTATTGCAGAGGAAAAAGCCTTGGGCTCATAGCTAGGAGTACTGAGGTCTTGTTCTAATTCCATTGTGAATTCTCTGAAGAATCAAGAAGTAACTACTCTCTTGCCTTCAGTTTCTTCATCTGTAATTTCTGAGATGCCTTCGTCTCTATCATTCTAAATTCATGGGCCGTTACCAACATCAACAGGTTACAATGTCAAGTCTTCCATATCTGTGCTCATCACCTTCTTTTCAATCTCTGCCTCACCAAAAATGGCCAGCTACTCTACTCTGACTGTTAAATATTATTAACCAAAGAAATGATTCTTGCTACTTTGAGAGGCATCAGAATTTAGGTCTGGAGATCTTTTATGTCCTCAGCATGATCCAACTGGTGTTCTGAAGCTCAGTTGATCAGGAAATGCTGAAAAGGGGAGAATGAAACCACTCCTGAGAATTGCCACATAAACAGCTTCAGCAGTAGAGGCCATTAGAGGGAGATTAAGCCTGATTTTGATATTACCAAGGAGGAATTGGCACCATTGGTGCCAACTTCAGTCTTGTTCCTGTGGTCCGAAACAGATTACCTTGGAGGAAGTTGCCTGCCTCCCCAACACAGTTCACATACCTTGGTTTTTGTTTTGTTTGTTTGTTTGTTTGTTTAATAAGCAACAGTTCTCTATAATTACCCTATTCTTTAAGCCAAACATTTTCTTCTTTCCCTTTCCTGTACATACCCTTGACCACTCCCAAGTCAATCCTATCATGGTTCCAGCTATACCTGCCTTACAGCAGATCAGTACTTCCTCTTCATGGGCTTTTCCCACCTCTGTGAACTTACATCTGATACATGGTTGGGGACCTGTTCCATCAAAACTTTGACCAACTACTGTATTTCACTCTCCAACTTCTGAAATACAGAAAAAAAAAATATGGATCTCTTCCTATATCTTCAGAATAAAATCACTCTCTTTCCTCTGCCTTCTTTGCTTTTTTCTCTTTCCCTTCAGTGCTAGGCCCAATCTCCCCAAACCCTGAAATCTAATAAGATACTGATGTGCACCCAGAAATATGTGTTTTTCAAAAACTGTCCCACTGATCCTAAAGATGAGCACAATGTAAAGGAACAGTAGTGTGGAACATATATGAGAATCTAGGAAGAAACCAAAATAATCCCAATAGCCAAAATAAATTTCAAAATGTTTTTATATAAGGTCATTTCCCAGTTTCTCACAGAAAATTCAAAACCATAAATGAAAAACATGTGTAAGATTTGACTAAAAACATACATGACCATTGTACAAAAAAGTGACAGGTGATGACTCCCTCCAAAGGAGATGTGAAGCAGAAATAAAAGTAGTTGGAAGGGAAATGTTTTGTCTCCCTACAGCTGCTATCCCCTTCCAGGTCTTGGGAACAAGGGAGACTTTTGGGGTTTGTTCTTTTTTTGGGTTCTAGACTTCTAGTTAGGTAATAAGAATTTTGTCTTTATCACCTCAATTTCCTTGTGTGATGATTTAGAGTCTTTAAAAAAAGAGAAAGATAGATCTCACTTGGGTCACAAGCCTAAATTTGAGGATCCAAAGATATCTATCAGACCTGGCAACATAGCTATTAAAACGTGGTACTCAGTAACTTTAATCTCCACATTGGCAAAGGAAGGGGTTCCTAGAGGTATCTACACCATCTTGAAATATGATTGCCAGAAGTCCTCTATTTTTTTTTTTTATAAAGCTTGTCACTTCTCACACTAAAAATCGGAGACCACCCTCTTTCTCATTAAACTTGTGATGGCATTGGGAATTGCTTTGCATAACAGAATGTGGCAGTATTATTCTGGAATGCTTGACCCCAGAGAGCTTAAGAGGACTGGCAGCCTTTGTGTCTTTACTTTTGGAGTCCGCCCACCATGCTGTTAACAAGTACAAAAAGGCGAGGAGCTCCGGAGGATGATGTGCCATCTTAGATGTCCCAGCCACAGCCAAGCTCTCAGCTAAAAGCAACAGCATGAATGATCCTGCTCATCATTATGTGATGTAAAGTAATTGCCCAGTTGAGCTCTGCCTGAATTCCTGATGAACAGAATTGAGAGAAATAATAAATTGTGGTTTTAAGCTACTAAGTTTGAGGTCATTCATTATGCAGCAGTGGATAACTACAATATTTTCCCACACTCTCTCACTGAAAACCTCACAGAGTACAGCGGTTTAGATATTGCTCGGGGCATAAAAACAGAGAAAACCTCTCTGTGTTACAGCAGAGTGTATCGGTATTAGTAATAATGATCTTAAACCATTGTGATAACTTAAATGGTGCTTAAGGAAATAAGAATATCTGTCTAAGCTTGCATGATCTATTTTAGAAATAATCCCACTTGTTACATTTTTTGAAGATTAATACAGCAACTTTAAGGATGAGTATAAGGAACCTAGAACATTTGCTTATGTGAGAAGCTTCATTCCTGAGGAAGTTTGACAAACGATTCGTGCCTAGAAGAATTCTCTTGTCTTGAGATCAAAAGAGCCTGAAAAAGCTGAGATGAATGTAGAGTGATGTGAGAGACATCTCAAGGGTAAGGGTTGAAAAGTGGGAGACCGATCCCTAGAAGAACTCCCTTAACAGCCTACTGTGCATCCTGACATTATCATTGAGCATTACTTTCAGATAGAGTACCTCACAGAAGAGGGCTGGATCTTAGCCCCACCACCACCATGTATTCTCTGTAGGCTTTGGCTGAATTACTTAATCTCTCTCAAATGCTAGTTAAAGAACAAGTCTGAATACCACCGATTCTTCTTGCAGACAGACTCTACAAATTTCTGTTTGAGTGAAGAACATCGTATCTCCCTTGTGGAATTGCAACTGCTGGGCCAGTGTGACTTCCTGAGAGCCATGGGTTCATTCAGGTGAGGGTGGCTGACCTTTCCTGGTGTATTAGGTTCCTAAGCCTGCTGTAACAAAGTGCCACAAACCTGGTGGTTTAAACAATAGAAATTTGTTTTCTCACCATTCTGGAAGCCAGAAGTCTGAGATCAAGATGCCACAAGATTGGTTCCTTCTGGGGGTTTTGAGGGAGAATCTGTTTCATGCCTCTCCCTTACCTTCCAGAGGTTCATTGATAATCTTTGGTGTTCCTTGACTTGTTTTCACATCACCTTAACCTCTACCTTCATCTTTACATGATATTTTTCTATGTGCAAGTTTCTGTGCCCAGATTTCCCCTTTTTAATATAAGGGATAATATAATAAAGACACCAGTCGCATTGATTTAGGGTTTACCCTAAGAACCTCATTTTAACTTGATTACTTCTGTGAAAGACCTTATCTCCAAATAAGGTCACCTTCTCAGGTGCCAGTAGTCAAGACTTCCATATATCTTTTGGTGGGGGAACATAATTCAAGCTTAAATACCTGGGTCAGTTGGGAGATGCTGTCCCACCCTGCAGAACCTCAGAGCCTAAACACTGGCTATGCTTGATCATCCTTGGAAACAGAAAACCCTACAGATGCTTGTCCTGATATCTCCCAGAGATTGACTCAAGCTTCTTATTCCATCTTAGCCTGCAACTTCCAGAGAAAGTGTCCTACTAGCTATCCTGAGAGTAGTTATCCTGACAACCCTAACCAGCCTCAACTCCTACTGTGCCTCATTCCACCTGATACCCCAAATCTATCACCACCCCTGCAACTCACCCTCATCCTGTCCTTCACTCAACAGGCATCTCCCTGGATGCTGACTCCCCAGGCTCACTGCCAAACCTTAGCTCTCTCTATTTTTTTTTTTTGTTTTTTGTTTTTTTTGTTTTTTAACTTAAGGTAGTCTTTGTTTTTTTAAGTTTTTCTTTCCTAAGTGGGAAATGACACCATGCTGAATGACAACTGTGTCTATCCTTTGCTCAGGAACTGCAAAGGAAAAAACCCAATCCCCACAAAGTAGGCTGGAATAGCCACTTAAGGATTCAGTGACTGTCCTAGTGCACATGCCTCCTTCCTAGTTAATTCTTTTACACTAACAACTGCTTTGGGCACCATAAATTATATACCTGTTTTGACTAAAAGATGTTGCGTGACAAGTGGTAGGGCTTATCAAAATCGAGTCAACATTACAGGTGCTGTCAGCATGATAGACAGAGAGGCGAGGTATAATCCCGATGGCTCCCTGATGAAACATATACAGAGGCTTAACCTAATCCCTGAAGGAATGACAAGGAAAGTAAGGTGAAAGACCAATTAGCCTCTTTCCATATAATCCGAAACTTATTAGTTGGCTATTTTCATTTCTTCCACTTCCTGACTTACCAGGTAGGAGCCAGGAGGTGACAAAAGCCAATGTTTTCTCAACAGAGCCATCTACCTGATGCTTTCTGGGGAAGATCTACCTTCCTTTTATTGGACTAAAATGATGTGTCTAATTTACCTGCAGCCTTTCGTTACTTATAGAGAGTTGTAAAAGGTAGCGTATTTGTCCTTTTCTCCCCCCCCCCCCCACAAATGGGGGTAAGTAGGCACTTGGGAGAAGCACTAATTTTCTAAAATGCCATCCGTCAGTTACTGAGTTCCCTTTTTGTGTTTACCCTCTGTTAGTCATTGCCGAAGATACAAGGAAAAGAGAAGCAATATTCCATGGCCTATCAGAGTCTAGTTATAGGGAAGAAAATAAAACTCTACTGTAGGAAGAGAAAATCTTAAAGATTCTGCTATTTTTCCATATGATGCAATTTCTTCTTCCTTTTAGTAAGACAAGGACTATCTTTCAGGGTTTTATCCAGCTCTGGAGATGGGATGCCCTGGGAATCCCTTTCACAGACTCATTCATTCAGCATCCTTTGTAACCAATGGCATGTAGTTGAAGAGATGCTAATCAGGGGTCACAGTAGCATCTGTGGTAATATTTGGTGGCCGAGGCCAGGAATGAATATGCATGGCTTGCATTATACAGTTTTGCTGCAGTGAGGCTATGTGTTCACGATGGGGACTTGACTGAAGGTCAATGTGACTAAAGCTGGGAAGCCACCGTGAGTAGGGTGAGGGAGTCAAAAACGTTTCCTTCATGTGAGGGCGATGATCTTTACAGTGTTCAAATGTTCCACCTTGGCCCCAGTAGCCATTCCTCCTAACTGAATTCTCCACATAACCTGTCCTCAAGGGGCTAATAAAAGCACCTCTGGTGTCCTCTCCTGGGACAGAGGTCTGTCACTGTCATCAAAGGGCCTCAGCCTCCTAACAACCTAAGTAATGTCCCTAGAAATGGAGCAAGTGCGGTTAGGAGAAACCCATGCTAATCATTCTGGCTGTTGTTTCTTTTCTGCTCTCTTTGCCCACATATGCCACTTTTCCCCCTAATCAACTTCAATTAAATTTAACTTAACAAAGATTGATAATAATTATCATTGCTGTAAAGAAAAACAATCTTTTCTCTTCCCATAGTGTTTTTTATTTTTTTCTAAACCATTTTCACATACTTTAATTAATTTAATCTTTAGCATCTGCCCTGTGCCCAGGCAGGGACAAGGCACTGTGAGGAATGCGAGAAACAAATCTTTGCAAACCTCCTGAGTGGCTGGCATGCTCCCTCTCGTTGTATACACAGGCCATGGTGACCAAAAGCATCGGGCCTGAAGTCTATCAGACACAGCTACCAGACTGGAGCCAGGGCTCCTTTCTGGGAGGAGAAAATGGAAATCTGGCACCCTGGCACCCTGAGCCTCCTGCCTTTGCTCCATCACAGTCCATGATCTGTCTGGCTCCCCGAGGCTGCTCCCCACCCCTGAGTTTACAGAGCTGCCACATCTCTTTCCGAGATAACCTCCATGTTTTTGTTTCTAATTTTAACCTCATTCTGATCCTCTACCTGCACTTCCCCTTAACTTCTCCAGGTTCGTTCATGTTGCATTTTGGCTCTCAGCTGGGTTTGCAACTCCTCCCAATTTAGCAACATCTGAAAATTTAATTAGCGGGTGGTTGTCTCCTTCTTCCATATAATTAATGAAGATGTTAAAATAAAACTGGATTAAGAACTTATTACACTGTAATTTGCAAATCATTGCCAAAGTTACCAGATAAGCTCTAACAAGGCAGAGGGGAGAGGGGTGAGGGTGTCTAAGCCATCATGGCCCTTACCTCTAAGCCAAGGGCCATATGGCCCAAGGAGAGGAGTTCAGGCTGGGAGTCAAATGGGTATTCACTGGGAGTCTGTCACTAGGAGAAACTCCCCGGTGATGAACCACCTCTGAACCCCAAGGCACAGGCTGAAGAACACCAAGGTAATTTCAGTTCAATAAACTGAGGAGGTGGGTAGACTTTTATTTGAGGATGCAACACAAGACGTGATCCGTTCAAAAGGAAGGGAAGGAACAGAGAGGGGAAACCTGTATTTCTCACTGAATACCGTAATACTAATAAGTCTGTCTTGAAGCCTGAACAAAATAATAAGTCAAATCATAAAATCACAGGACACACTTACTCCTAAATGGCATTATTCTTGGCTAGTGATGAGAGCCAACTCACGTCAATAATAAGAGAGTTTCTAACATTTAAAAATAATAAGCAATGAGAAAGATCTTGCACCTAATTTTATCTCAGACCGTTCTCAAAAAATCCCATCTTTGCTTTTGTACCTTATGCTGGCCTTAGAATTTCTCCTATTCCCCTCATTCCTTCTGACCTAGCATCTCTCAGCTGAATCTTTACCTTCATTCTCTCTTCCGTACTTTGATATCCGTGACCCCACAACTCTCTCCCAGCTCCTTCATCTGCTTGACAAACTCAATTTCATGTCTTTCCAGCAAGAACAAAAAAAGGTCCCTTACCTGATCCTATGTACAGGACAACCCCACACATGGTCCCTGTGACACTCCTGGTTCAGGTGGCTCTGCCTTCCACCTTGGGGCTCCTTGCTGGTCATGTCCACCCAGCAGGGAGCAAACCTGGAAATAGGATTAAGTGCAATTATGAAGGACAGGCACAGAGTAGATTTTTAAAGGAGTTACTAGTATAAGCAATCTTAGCTTCATAAAGCAAATATTAAAGAGCTAGTGCTATAGTATAAATATTTGTGTCCCTTCAAAATTCCTGTGTTGGAAACATAACCTCCAAAGAGAAGATACTAGGAGGTGAGGTCTTGGGGAGGTGATTAGGCCATGAGTGGAGTTCTTCTGAATGGGGTTCATGACCTTATAAAAGAGGGCTGACAGAGTTGCCATGTGAGGATACAAGGAGAAGTCTGCCAGTCCGAAGAGGGCCCTCAATCAACAAGGCTGGCAGCCTGATCTTGGACTTCCATCCTCTGGAACTGTGAGAAGGAAATGTCTCAAGCCACCAAGTCGGTGGTATTTTGTCATAGCAGCTCAAACTGACTAAGACAGGTAGTCATACTTGGGGACCTTTTTCAAGAAACTAAATGTTGAAGAATATAATTCATGAATTTGGTTTTATTCCAAAGCTCTTTTGTTATGTTCAACATACAACTATGTTAGTTAGAATTGACAAGTCATGCATGACATGACTGCCTTACTGGCCCAATATGGCAGATTCCAAATGAAGTTTGGTATCAGAGACATTAATTTCTATATTGGAGCCCTTTGTATTTCTTTACATCAATATACTGGAAAGAAAAAGCCTACTTTGTTTAAAAAAAAAAAAAAAAAGAAAGGAAGGAAGGAAAAGGAAATAAAAGACAAAGTAGTGACTCACTCAAGGGAATACCTTGAAACGGGTGTAATTTATAAAACAAAATACCCTTAATATGACAGCAGTCAATTTAGCCTGATATAAAAGAGGGTCTGTGTTTTCTTTCATTTATATTTTTATGATATGTAATGTCTTTATAATTTCACCACTCCACATCAAAGCCGCCAACCGCTGAGCGCCTAAATAAGTAGCATGTGAAGAAAATGAATGAATTGCTAAATGTCCCATTACGTCCACAGAGAATATCCTTCTATTTGGAGTCAGGAATCTTAAATTGAGACGACAAATGAATGGTTTTCACTCCAATGGAGGGAGAGTTTTGGCAACTTTATTACGTTCAGCATTTGAATGGACTAAGGGGGAAATATAGAAAGAAATGAAGTTTTAAAAAATAATGTGTTTTTGGTATCTGAGCTCTGGCTCTAAATGTCAGTTCCTCTGTGAGACAGAGTGATGGGGACAGTAGGGGGCATAACACATGCATAAAAACTCCAGGGAGCCCAGAGAGGAGGGCCTGTCAGTGGTGTGATTTCTCCAGCACAAAGAAGCTATTTGGAGAATCTTAACAAGTTCCAATGTGTTTGGCCCAACACATTAGGACTGACATCAACAACTGAAAAGCAAAGAATGTGTTGAGCTGGTTAAAGGAAATCACAATAATCAGCAGCTCTTAGAGCACTTAACCACAGACACCCAGGGAGACCCAAGGCAAGGGAAAAGAAACAGGGCGGTGACTGCAGCACCACCCGGGAGTTCATTGACTTTTAAAAAATCTGCCCAACGTTCCAGAGGAAAATAGGAGGAGTGCTATAGTGAAGACAAGACAGCTACCGGCCCTTCTGTACCTTATGCACACTGGTCTCAGGGCATCCACTTTCGCAGACCCTAATTCATTCGTTCTTAGAGACTCAATATCTAAAACTTCTATCTTTCATGCACCAGATCCTACCTCTCTCCTCTCTTTCTCTCACCATTTGCAAATGTCCATATAGACTTCCTCTCAATATGGCGATTTGTGCACCCTTAATGATGGCGAGGAAATAGGCTCACTAGTGAGTTGTGGTGGGCTCTGAATCAGGAAGTGGGACATTTTCAAGGCAAGACATTTATCTTTCTGGTCAAGAATTAAGCAACCAACAAAGAGCACAGGACCCAAATAGGGCAGATGTACTGTGAGTGTTGTGATCACAGTTACAAGGTGAACAGTTAGTAACCAAGTCAATTATTGATTCTTTGACTGAGGTTGACCTGAATCTTTGTAAATATGTGAGAAGCTATGTTTGACATACAGGCAGTCAGAGCATGGTAGGCAGAGGCTTTCCCTCCTATAACTTTCAGGGTCTGTATATTAAAGAAAGCGGTTTATACCTAGATAAGAAAACAAAACAAAACAAAACAACTGGGTAATTCTATTTCTTATCTAGGTATAAACTGCTTTCATTTACATGGAGGTATTTTCCTCTTTTAATGGAAAAATAATATCTGTACATAGCAAATAGGTATTAAAATTGCAACATAATGTAAATCAGAACATAAACTTTGAAATTTGAGTACTATTCTTTTAAGACAAAAGAACCAATCAAAAGGTTCTTCCTCTCTGACCTCAGTTTTCTAATTACAAGAACAAATGGATTGGATTATATAATTCTAAAGTCCCCTACAGTCTTAATATTGTATGGTCTTTAACAACACAAATAATAATATCACAACTACACAATAATGGCATAACAACAACAACAATCTTGTCAACAACCATTTGCTTAACGGTTATAAAACATGAGACAGTGTGCTAAGTGGCTTATGTACTTTACTCCACTTAATCCTTGCAATAACATTATGAAGAAAGAATTACTGTTCTCATTTTTATAGATGAAGACAAGTACGTTTCCCAGCATCACAAAGCTTGTGGATGCCAGCATTGGAATTCTAACTCCCATTGCATCTCAAATCCTGTGTTCTTCACTTAAAAACAACTATTGAATATTTTCGTTTTACTTCGCATGGTGGGAGGGGAAGACTAGCTGGGAGAAGCCAAGAAGTAGAAGTGTTTTCACTAATATTTTTTTACAATACTATCGAAAAGACCCACATGGGAAAGAGAGAACCGTACAGTTTGGTATGTGTGCAAGTGCCAGACTGAAGAGATGAAGCAGTAAGAACAACAGGAGTTTTAAAAAGGGGAGATCATTATTAGTTTGATTCTAGCAACAGGCCTAGTTGGAAAGGGTTTCATGTCACTGGGCTCTCCAAGGAGAGGAAACAAGGCCGACAGAAAGGCCAGGAGGGGCTTTTCTGGTGGGAAAAAGCCCATTAGCAAAAGCAAATGCTGGAAGTATTATGGCATGAATGAAGGATGAGTTTGCTTTATCTGGTTTGGAGGAAACTCATAAAGCTTGAGATTTGGGAGTAAAAAAAGAAAAGAAAAAAAGCTTAATGTATTTCCTTTGAAACTGAGAATTCAGCGACAACCAATTCACTGTAAGTTATGATTAATTCGTTCACCTTTGTAAAATGTGATCAGCACTTCTGGACATCCAATATTATGTTGATTACTACCTTCAAGCATGTAACGGATGAACCACAGGTATTAGGATCAACCAGGACCCCTTGCTAAAAATTCAGATTAACTAGTTCTCATACAGACCCACTGAATCAGAGTCCAGGAATTTGTATGCCCAAATGCTTTTCAAGTGATTAAGATGCTTTATTGAAGTATAGTTTTCATGAGATATAATGCGCAAATTTTAGATACTTATTTTGATGAATTTTGACCAACAGATACATCCATGTAGCCTTCATCCCAGTGGAGATATACAACATTTCTTGCACCCCGGTTTCTTGGGCTCCTTAGCAGTCAATCCCAGACTGGTCCAGGTAACCATTGATCTTGACTTCCAATCCCCATAGATTAATTTTGTCTGTTCCAGAACTTCATGTAAATGGGGTCACACAGGGTATACTTTTGTATACTGGCTTTTTCCTCTCAGCATAAAGTCTGTGAGATCAATCTCTGGGCCTCAGCAGTTTGTTCATTTTTATTGCTGAGTAGTAAGTACCCCATTAAATGAATAGACCATGATTTGTTTATCCATAGTCTTATTGATAGATGTCTGAGTGGTTTCCAGTTTCTGACTGCTGTGAATAAAGTCATGTGACATACTTATATGTCATTCATAGACAAATGTTGTTATTCCACTTAGATACACAGTTAGGCATGACAGTACTGGGTCATGGGGTAGGTGTGTGTCTAGCTTTAAAAGAAAAATAATCAGATTTCTCAAATGACTATCTGTACCATTTAATATTCCCACCATCACCGTGTGAAGGTTTCAGTGGTTCCACACCTTCACTTGATAATGTCAAACTTTTTAATTTCACACATTCTAGGTCAACCTAGTTTTTTTATGGTTAGTGCTTTTTTGTGTCCACAAGATCTAAAGATTTTCAGGGCCTTTATCATAATTCAAAACATTTCCTAATTTCCTTATAATTTCTTCCCTTTGATGTGGGTTATTTAGAAATGTATTCTTTAATTTTGAAATATTTGGAGGTTTGTCTATGCCTCTTATTGTTAAGCATTTTTAATTTAATTCCACCATGATCAGAAGACATATTTTATAAGATTTCAATTTCTCGAAATTTATGAGATGCATTTTATGGATCGATATATGATCTAGCTTGATGAATGCTCCATGTGCATTTGAAAAATAATATTATTCTGCAGTTGTTGGGTGTGGTGATCTGTTAATGTCAATTAAGTCATGTTGGTTTTAATGTTGTTTCAATTCTGTATATCCTAAACGAATTTCTGCTTATTTATCCTATTAACTATTACGAGAAGGTATTAACACTTCATCTATGACTGTATTCAACCTGTTTACACTTAGATTATGACTTGTTGACTGTATATATTTTACTTTTATAACCAAACTGACAATCTCTGTCTCTTGACTTTTAGTTTATTTGCATTTAATACAATTATTTATATGCTTGAGTTTAAATCTATCATATTATTTACGTTTTATTAACTTCTCTGTTTTGTTTTTATTTTTGCCATTTTGAGAGGTTAATTGAATCATTTTAGAATTCTTTTTATTTCCTCTATTGACTGTTTTGCTACACTTATTATTACTTTTCCTTGGCATGCTAGGAATTATAATACGTATCTTTAATTTATAAAAGTATCCTTAGAACCAATATTTTACCAGCTCACACTCCGCACTTGCAATTTACAAATGTAAGAACATCAAATCAGTTTATTATTTTTTTAATAAACATTCAATTTTTGGCATTTCTTTTAAGTTGGTCATAATCAGGCACATTACAATATTACATAAAATCAGTTTATTCTTATTACACCACCACCTTTTATAGTATTATTATCATGTGTTTTATTTAGCTTTACCTTATAATGATGTCATTTTTGCTTTAAAGAGTTTATTTGCCCTCTAAAGAAATTAAGAAAAGAAAATTTGAAAGTGAGTCTTCTATATTAATTTGTATGCTTTCCATTGCTAGTGCTTTTCATTTCTTCTTGTGGAACCAGATTTCTATCTGATATCGTTTCCCTTTGGCTTGATGAATTTCCTTTAATATCTCTCATAGTGCAGGTCTGCCAGCAACAAATTTTCTCAGCTTTCATTTATCTGTGAATGTCTATTTCACCCTCATTTTTAAAGGATATTTCACTGCATATAGATTCTGGTGGGTTTTTTTTTTTTTTCCTTCTAGGGTTTTTTTCTTTCTTTCTTTCTTGTTTAGGGGATTCTAGAGTTTTTGTTTTTGTTTTCGTTTTCCTTCTTTCAGCACTTTAAAGACAACCATTCCATTGCCTTCTGGCCTTCATTATTTCTGACTGAAAATCAACCATCTTTCATATTATTGTCCCACTATGGATAATGTGTTGATTTTTCCTAGTGCTTTTGATATGTTCTTGTCATATCATTGTCTTTGGTTTTCAGCCATTTGAAAATTATATCAGTACCTAAGTTTGGTATTCTTGATATTTACTCTCCTGCAGCTTTTTAGTACAAATGCAGACTACTGATTCCCACTTCAGACCTACTATATCAAAGTCTCTGGTAGTATGACAAGGATCTAAATTTCTAAACAGTCTCTAAATTATTTTTATGGACACTGAAGATTAGAGAATCACTAAACTACAGTAATAAAACTAGTCCTTATCTTGAAGAAATGTAGGATATTTGAAAGATCTAAGATATATACTCAAAAATCTATAATATTATTAGGATATAAAAATATGCCATATCAGTAGGAATGACTTGTTATGAAAGTTCAGAAAAGAAAGAAGAAAACTAAGTGGTTAGAAGGGAAGTTTATTGGAAGACATAGCATTCAAGTAGAATCTTAAAAAATGAGTGCCATTTCAATTTGGAAAATTAGAGGAGAGTTGCCCCAGTTTAAGTGGTCATCTCTAAACACTATCAAGAACAACAATTTTACCATCCCCAAACTAATCTTGAAACCTCTATTACTGGCATAAAATAGGAGTGAGAGGCCAAGCAAAAGGAATATTTTTGACAGACTTAGGTTGAAGGTGTCTGACCTTTCAAACTTTAATACAGAACTGTACCCCCCACATACACACAATGTGGCAACCCTATTCCAAGCAGAAAAAAAAAAAAGAGAGAGAGAGATTTGGAATGTTTTCCAGCCCATTAACAAAATGCAATAGCTTCTTATTTTTTTTAATGCAACATAACCTGGATGTCAGGTTGCATTAAGATGCCTTGGGTTACGATGACATAAATAGTTCAACATAATGAAACATGACACTGAGAAATATGGGCATCGATCTGTGCCACTAATTTAAAGACACACTGGGTTTTGCCCTGATCTGTTTTTATGTCCTCAACCAGGAAATGACACATGGATAATGGGTATTGTCTGCTTTGTTGTTCCCAGGACAGGCTGCACAGAGTTTTTCTATTATCGACACATCCTTGGTATTGACAAGAGGGTTATCATATTCTCTTTCTCATGGACTCTTGTCAAATGGTCATAACTTACACAAATAAGAACAGACTCATTGTAAAGGCAGTCTTCAGTAAAATGGATTCCAACTATATCGTCCTCACACTTCAGTCTTCATTAGAGCTGAAATTTAATCTTATTTATTTACATAATCAGTAAACTATAGTACTATGCTAGGGAAAGAGAGATGACTAAGACACTGACCTCTAGTCTTTTTTAGCATTTATTAAATTACATTTTTCAGAGATGTTACTAGATGTAGCCCTAAAATTTCTGTGTTTTGGAAATACAGAGTTAAACATGTTTTGGTCAAAACTGGAGATTGAATTAATTCAGAATTCCTTGCTTCCTGCTCATGCTGGATCAGTATAGTCACAGAGCTCTTCTGTGTGAGAACTGGAACTGGGCTGTCTATAAAATCTATGACTTGTCAAGCATTTTCCTATCCATTAAGTGGAGACTGAAGAATTCTACCCGTAAACCTAGGGGAACACCTTGGAATTATTATCCTGAGGTATGGATATGATCATTGAGATCCACAGGAGAGGAGAAGGGGAAGGGGGACACATAGGGGGATGGGATGGGGAAGAGGAGGAGAGGAATAACTACAAACCATTTGAAGAAATAAATCTCCAAGAGAGATAATGAGCCCACATAATAGCAATAACAAAAACAAAACAAAACAACAAAAAAAGAAAGATTGCTTAAAAATCTTTAAAAATTTTTAAGATAAGTACATTAAAATGGCTTTATAAATCAAATTTACTAATATTTCCCTTAATGTTAGTTCTTGCTGTGTCATACTTAACAAATTTTGCCTATTCTAAGGTCATGAATATATTTTTTCTATGTTTTATTCTAGGAATATTGTTTTAATTTTCAGATTAGTCAAAAGGTAACTCACAGAGTAGAAGATGTCTGCAGTACATAAAGTGAGAAAAAAGTCCTTTCCAGCATATATTCAAAATACTTACAAATAATGAGAGAAAGACAATCAAATAAAACAGTAGGAAAAAGATTGGAACGGGTACTTTACCAAAAAGGTAAAAGGTCATCAAATGGCCAAGGAGTATTTGAAAAAATGAAAATTAAAAACACTATGAAATGCTATTACACACCCAGCAGAATGTTTAAATTCTGAAAGCTGTCAGTAGCAAGGGTTGGCAAGGATGTGAAGAAACTAAAATTCTTATATATATGGATGAGTTGAACTGCAGATTGCTATACCCACTTTGGAAAACATTTTAACAGAATCTATTAAGCTAAAAACATGCATACCTTATGACCCAGCAACTCGACATATGGGTAAATACCTAATTTAAGTGAGTATTCGTGTTCACCTAAAACATATTGCTATATAAGCTGTTGGCAGAAAGGGAAGCTGAGTGAAAAGTTTATGGGAACTTTCTATACTATTTTTGCAACAATTCTATAAGTCTAAAATTATCTCAAATTAAACAAAATTAACTGTTAAAAAGAAAGCCAGACACAAATGGCATAAACTCGGGAATTAATTCATATGAAATTCAAAAAGAGTAATCTATGATATGGAGGACCCTTTAGGGGAATACTGACTCAAAGGGACATAAAGAAGCATTCTGTGATCCTGGAAATGTTTTACATCTTTCTCTGGGTGGTATTTATATGGCAGTACATATAAAAAAAAATGTAAAGAAAGAAAGAGGGTTAAATTGCTAAACGATGCAAAGAGAATTCATCTGAATGCAGTATAAAGCTATAAGGAGATGGAAATTATGAAAGATAAGGTAAAAGAGATGAAAGACAGAAAGAATATAAAAAATTTCATCTGTATCTCCTTAGGGTTTCAGGAGGAGAAATTAGAGAATAGGGAGTAATAATACTGAAAGATGTAATGTGAATCAGATAGATAATTTACAAAAGATGTCTTCCATTTGAAAGAGCACACTGAGTTTTCAATAGAGTAAATTATATGCATACCTAGTTCCGACGTGATTAAAAAAATCAGTTATCAAAAATCTTTAAAAATGTTAGAATTCTCACTATTGGAGTGGGAATACAGATCAGCAAGGAAGACTAGAATGATCCGTATAGCAAAGGCAATATCAGTACAAACTCATGTTTAGCTTAATTTAATTCAGAGAGAGATGTTTACATACAGAAATATTTGTCAACTTGTGAATATACACAGGTTAGAATACACTACATATAATTCTTTGCTGACAGCCAAAAAGAAACAACACTCTAGTGGCAACAAATAAATCTACCATCCAAATCTTAGTCTTTAATACCATTCTCTAATAAAAGGAGTAAGACTTTTGGAGAAATAGCTGATTCCAGGATTGGAACAGGAAATATAAAGATGACCACTGAACACTTTGTAGTACCGAAAGGGGAAAAATCACAAACCTCCACAATGGTGGGGACATGTCAAAGGAACACAGGGGCCAGCTGAAAGAGCTCCTAATGACCAAAGCTGGAAAAATGCAAGCAACAATATAAATAGTGTGGGATTATAACACAAAGTATAAAATAAATATTCGTGGTTCCATTTGGATATAAGTTATTGAAAAAATTAATATATGGGAGAGAAGAGACAAATTTCTGGTGCAAAATAATTCCAAGTAATTTAAGTAGATACCCTATCTTCAACGAAGTGGAACATATAACTCCCTACTCTTGACATGTGGGCTGCATGTAGTGGCTTCCTTCCAAAGAGTAAGTGTTGAAAGGAGGAAAAACAAGATGAACTTTACAGTGGAGAAACTTGATAAACACTGCCTCAGCCAGATAATCAAGGTCAACATCAGTAGTCACAAATCATATTGTTAGTCTATAACTTTAATATGATGTAATAAAAATGGCACTTTAACTCTATGGTTTTCTTCCCTCAAACCCATATCCCTAGTTCTGTCATGAGAAAAACAGAAAATTTCTAGCAGTGGGGCAGCCTACCAAATATTTGATCAGTACTCCTCAAAGCTACCCAGGTCATCAAAAACAAGAGACATCTGAGAAAAAGCCACAGTCCAGAAGAACCTAAGGTAACCTGATAACTAAATGTAATGTATTATCCTAAATGGACTCTTGGAACAGACAATAGACATTAGGTAAAAACTAGAAATCTGAATAGACTATGGACTTTAGTTAATAGTAGTGTATCAGTATTGTTCTCACTAATGATAAAAAAAAAAAACAGATGTTAAAAGTTTTAAAAGCATGATCAACAAAAGAAACAAATAAATACAATAAAATCCATTGCTGCAGCTTTCCTCAGCAGTTTGATTTTTAAACTTGTGGCTTTTCAAAAAGATGATGTTGATGATGATGGTGATAATTATGGTTGTTGTTGTTGTTATTATTATTATTATTATTATTATTATTCCTGAAAAGTAGACAGTAAAACAGTTCCTGGAAGAATTTACAACCTACAGCAGGTGATTTTTTTTTTTTTTTTTTTAATTTTCAGAATTCATCCATGGATCAACTGTTGCTATTCCATTACGATAACCATTTCTTGGCTGAGGAAGAGCCACACCCTTGAAACAAAACAAAACACACCCAGAACAAACCATACAACCATCTTTAACCTAGCTTTTTATAGAATGTCTCAGTTCCTTGTAACTTTGCACACAAGTTCTTGTGTTGAATTGAACTGTAACTGATTTTATATTTGGAGAAAGCAATTTTGAAACCTTTAAAGAGAAAAAAAGTGGGAGCAAAATTGTTTTTGTTTCTGCTTTTTTGACAAAGACTGCAAGATTTAACAAGCAAACTCTCAGTGAGCATTCTTAAGAAGGTAGACTTGTGTGTATTGAGATAGGTTGGGGAGATTACAGGCCATGCTGCGGTGATATGCAGGGGTGCACAGCTCCCATGTTGGCTGTGGGTTGCTAGAGCTCTGCCTCATACTTTCTTCACTTTGGGATCCAGCTGCCCTCATAGCAAAGTCTCTCAAAACTTCTTGAGCAGCAACACAGGTAATGTCTGCTCACAGCATATTGGCCAAACTACGTCTCACATCCAGGAGGGAGGGAAGTATAATTGTATGACAGAAGAGGCAATGAATATTTTGAACATTCTACATCTCCCACAGCTTGACAGAAGGATGTCAGCATGTTTGTTCATTAAAAAAGGTATTGATGGAAAATAATGAAAAACATAAATTAGGGTTTTAAAATAAGGCAGGAAATCTGGGATAATGGAAAGTGGAGGAGACATGAATTTTAAAGATTCTCAGGTCTTTGTACTTTCTGGTATAAGGTCTTTGTACTTTTTGATTAACTTTACTTTTAGGTAAATGTGCATTTTAGATACAGTTAATAAGAGTGGAAATATAATGGATACTTTCCAATTTCAGTTGAGAAGAAAAGAGATACAAAGAAATCATATCAAATTCATTAGAAATCAGAATAGCAGATAAAACACAAATTAAGAAAAATGTAGTAAAGAGAAAATGCAAAATGAGATAACAAAAACAAGTTCGAAGATTTAAAACTCAACTATGACCAAAAGATCTCCCCATTTAACAACATAAGACACCAATATTTAAAGTTCTGGCAGTTCCTTAACATGGGTCAGGTTGTCTGCAGCCTTTAATAAACCTTGGAAGTTCTGCTCATGGATTCTCACCAGTGGCACAGACTCCTCCGAAAGTCTTAATAAAATGTGCCATTTGTAGTTTTCAGAAATTGTAACATGAATGAGAGCCAGGTAAAGTTTGTCTTACAGAACTATCTTACAAAGGCTTTTAACTCAGTGTTAATGATACCTAAAAGACACACAAAGGCATGATACCCACTAAAGAACTCTGAAATTATGAAACAAACTTAGATAAGAATGAAGCAAGAGCAGAGATTTTAAAACTATCAGAAATCTTGAAAATAAATATGTAATTTTTGTAAGTTAAAGGGGGCTTAAAACTCTACTCTGGACTTGGGTGAATTTAAAGATAATTTAGAGAAAGAAGGATTCTTTTAATATGGAAAAAAAGTCATTAAGGGCTGTCTTTGGTGACTTAGTCGGTTAAGCATCTGACTTTGTCCCTGGTCATGATCTCAGGGTCCTGGGATTGAGACCTGCTCTGGGCTCCAGGCTCAGTGGGGTCGGCTTCTCCCTCTCCCTCTGCCCCTCCCCCAGGTTGTGCTCTGTCCATCTCCCTCTTAAATAAATAAATAAACTCTTTTAAAAAAAAGTCATTGAGGACCTAAAAAATTTGGATGAAAATTTTCTGGGGAAAAATGGATGGAGGGGTGGAGAAACAGTACTTAATAGGATAATACCTGAGAACTAGCCAAAATTTAAGAAAACAATTATTCTCAAGTTTAAAAGAAACTAAGAAACTTTTAAAAAAAATTTTGTTTATTTGTCAAGAGATAGAGAAGAAGTGCACAAATGGGGGAAAGGGGCAGAGGGAGAAGCAGGTTCCCCCTGAGTAAGGATCCCGATGTGAGACTTGATCCCAGGACCCTGGGATCATGACCTGAGCCCAAGGCAGATGCTTAACCTACTGAGCCACCCAAGCATCTCTAAAAGAAACTTTTAAAAGAAAGTTAGACTATAGAACTTCATGTGTGTTTGTATTTATTTACTTAAAATATATACTAAAGATTCCAAATATACTACATATTATAGATTATATATATATAATATATATATATTTAAACTCTAAAAATCCATTCCAAGTCACATAGAAGTAAAACTGTAGAAAACCAAGAATTAAATGACAATTTTAAAAGCTTTGAAAAATGGGCAGATTACTCTTAATGAAAAGAAATGACAATTAGTATGATAACAAGTAAAATTCCCTTTAGCAACTGTAGGTGCCAGAAGATAATGGAATAATATATTAGAGGGAGCCGAGGGAAAATAGCTGTAAACCTAGAACTACAGAATTATGAAGGATTATAAAACCAAAGCATAATTTATTCATTCAGCAAATAATTTTTTTGGTATTTACTATATTTCAACTCCTGTTCCAGGATTTGGAATACAGCAGGACACAGAAGAGACAAAGCCCTTTTCCTCAAGCCCCTTTTCTTAGGAGGACAGACAGACGAGAAATAGGTAGCCTGTCCTCGCATGTGATAAGAGCTGTGAAAAGAAAAGGCAGGATGAGGGATATAGAGTGTTGTGCGGAAGAGGTCATTTATAAAGAGGCATGAAGGAAGTCTCTTTTTTTGAGAGAGAGAGAGCACGATTGCACACTAGCATGCTGGATGTGGCAGGGAAGTGGGATGTGGGCAGAAGGAGAGGGAGAAAGAGAACCCTAAGGAGGCTCCACGCTCAGCATGGAGCCAATGCAGGGCTCAATTTCACAACCCTAAACTCATGACCTGAGCCAAAACTGAGAGTCCCGCACTTAAATCAACTGAGCCACCCAGGTGCTCCAAGCAGGAAGCCTTTCTCCCTCCCTCGTTCCTTCCTTCCTTCCTCTTTCTTTCTTTCTTTCTTTCTTTCTTTCTTTCTTTCTTTCTTTCTTTCTTTCTTTCAAAGAGATTTTACCTATTGAGGGGCAACTGGGTGGCTCAATCCTTAACTGACTGCCTTCAGCTCAGCTCATGATGCCAGGGTCCTGGGATCAAGACCCTTATAAGGATCCCTGCTCAGTGGGAAGCCTGCTTCTCCCTTTCCCACTCTCCCACTTGTGTTCCCTCTCTTGCTGTCTCTGTCAAATAAATAAATAAAATCTTTAAAAAAAAAAAAAGATTTTACCTATTTGGGAGAGAGAGAGCAAACGCAAGAGCAAGGGAGTAGGAGAAGCAGACTCCCCGCTGAGCAGTGAGCCCAACCTGGGTCTTGATCCCAGGACCCCAGGATCATCCCCAAGCTGAAGGCAGATGCTTAACCAAGGGGAGCCACCCAGGCACCCCTGAAGGAAGCTTCTTATGAGGCCACAACATTTGGCCAAATTCTCAAAGGAATTGAGAAATGTTCCACAAAAGTGTCTGAAGCAATGGATTCCAGATGGAGGACTCATGAATGACCTTAGATGAAGGAGAAAAATGAGACACAGAGAGCAGAGGAGGGGCAGGTGGAGGAACTCTGGTGTTGGTTAGAGGAGATGGAGTTGCCATCTACTGCGATGGAGAAAACCTCAGCAGATGCAGGTTTGTGGATTAAAAACCAAGAGGCTGTTTTCTAGTAAGACATTCCATGTGAAGACAATCAGGTAGGCAGCTGTATATAGGAATCTGGAATCTAGGGGGAGAGGCTGGAACAAAAGATACATATCAGCATCTAGATATTAATTAAAGCCTTGTACCAAGTATGAACACAGACAAAGGGAAGCCTCTGAGAACTGAATCCAGGGGCAATGCCACATCGACAAGCAAGGAAGGCAGAAGGAAGGTGGGAGACTCTGTAACAGAGGCCAGCGAGATACATGAAGAACCACAGAGAGCAGTATGAATCTTCAGTTTAATAAACTTCCACTCAGGTTCCTCCAGACCTGTGAATTTTGCAGCATGAAATGGTCATGCACACTGATTTGGGTTGAATGAGGGCACTGACAGTGAGGGGTAGAAGGAGCAGGAGAGTGGGGCAGGAGAATGGAAAACACATGCTACACTTGATAATTCTAATTTTATCCTTACTGCCTCTTTGTCTGTTCTCTGCACAGCCAGTGCTGAGGCAGCTTCTATCGTAAGTTGGGCTATGCCGTGGTAAATCTGGTCATTTTGACACTCATCACACTGGTCACCATATTCATATGCCAAATGACCCCCTCAGTTTGGCCACTGTTACCATCTCGGCAATAGGCAGGGAAGTGGTTGCAGATAGCTGACCCATCTGTTCCAGACAGACGCAGAGCTAAATTCAACACCTTTGCAACTGACTCGGTGCAACCACTTTCAGTACTTAATAGCGCCTGGAATGTGATAAACATGACTATGTTCATTCTTTCTAGTTCCTTCATATTTTTTCAGTTAAAATATGCAGATGAATATATTTGCATGTGGTCATTTTAAGATTCATTCAGATTATTGAAATGTTGTTGCTTAAGCCCAACCTCTTCACAAACAGTTGTGGGATTATTCCAAATGTGTTCAAAATGTTTTCTCCTGGGGAAATTCAGATGTAGGGAAATGTTCTCCATTATGGCCATCGTGTGTCTCAAATGAGTCTCCTAGTCTACATTTCTCTGAAAGCAGGAAGATTACATTGCGTCACTTTGGTGATAGCTGAACATGTTTTGCTTTTGAAACACCAGTCACATCACTTTGGATTTACTCAAAAGGGGGATAATCTCAGCAATTTCATTGAGAAAAAGTTTCAAAATTATGATTTTTGCACAACAGCTTTCCTTTGTAAACTTAAGGAGGTTTGACAAAGAGTTTACCTAATTATACCAGGCAGTGGGACCTTGGAAGATCGGAAAAATCTCTAGGAGACAAGGAAGCATATGCTGTTATATCTGGGGCTGAGGATTCAGAAACACATTTGGTGTAGAGGGAATGAAAAGGGGCATTAACTGAAAAAAGGGCAGAGGGTGTCTGAGAGAAATTCTTTGGGTTGTCCCACATCCGATATGCTAAAATATAGATATTTGGAGAAATGTGCGAAATATCATCTCTACTGCTGTATAGGTTAGTTCCAGAAGTCCTTCCAATCTAGGAGCCTATCATAAATTACATCCCAAAGATTGTCTTAAAGGATGTGTGTGGAAGTTACAAATTCTTGAAATTATTTCTTTAAGCTAAAGATTTACTCCTCCTCACAAATCCCTAATTTTTCTTCAGTAATCTAAGACTATCTCTATCATTTAGGTAACTTTTCCTCTTGGATAAATGACTCCCCCAATCATATCCAAATAGTTAAAGTGGGACTTCCTGTTTGTTTATCTTACCTCCACGAAGACACAGAGAATACTCCCTCGTTATCATGTTTGGACAGATGGTGAAGAAATCTATGCTTCTTCCAATTCCCAAATGTTTAAATAATCTTACATATCTCAGTTCTTTATGAATACACAACCTACATACAATTATTCATTGTAGATTACAAGTACCAAATAGGTTCAAAATAGAAAATTCTGTGTTCCCTGATGCAATGAGGTTTGAGGTATATTAAAGAAAACATTGCTATTATAGAAGAGTGTGCCGTGGGAGCACAGTGGTGGCTTGCTTAATTCTTGAGAGGAGGTCAGACATGTTATTGGAGGAAATTATTGAAGACTGATTTTCAGTAAAACCAACAGTCCAGGAAGAAAAATGAAGACACTGAACTAATGCTGTGGCCATGGTTTTGGAAGTTTTGGACAAGAGATGACATACCCAGGAGAAAATCGCACAGGTCTTGGCAGCAGTCAGGATGACAAAGAGTTTATAATGTCCCAGGTTTCTAGGACCAAAGATAAGGAACACAAGAGTATGTGACACTACCACACGTTATTTTGTTACCTTGGGTGAGTCGTCTACCTTGGTTTCCTGACCTGGTAAATGATACAGCCCAGCCTGGGTACAAAGGTCGACAGGACATTTAAAGTGGAAATGAAATTGAAAAGCTATTTTCAATATCTTAAAACCTAAATGGCAAATAGACACTTACCATGATATTTTTTGGGCTAATGTTTTCTCCTTTGGGTTGGGATTATAAAAACACTAAGTTTAAATTTGATTAATTCATTCTGATCCAAGTTCTGATAGCAATCAGGTAGGCTTATGGCAAATTAATAGGGAAAACAAATAATTAATGTATACAATACTGTCCAAACATGGAATTCATGGGGTAAGTTGTAAAGAGAAATTTCTTAGAGATGAGGACCACAGTGAAGACTACTCATATTCCAGGTTTTACAAGCTTCTCTGAACTTCTTATAAAAACATACTCTTCCCCTAAAACACTTATTCCAGTTTTGATAGTGCAAACTCTTTCTGGAAAGGTTTTCAGAGAATTTAATATCAGAGGCTAACTGGATGGGGGTGCCTGCTTAAGCATCTGCCTTTGGCTCAGGTTGTGATCCCAGGATCCTGGGATCGAGTCCCATGTCAGGCTCCTTGCTCACTGGAGAACCTACTTCTCCCTTTCTCTCTGCCCTCTGCCCCATTCCTGCTCATTCTATCTCAAATAAACAAATAAAATCTAAAAAAAAAAAAAAGGGGGGGATAACTGGATGGATGAGTGTCTGATCTCAAAGCAATATGCTACGCCAAGAGGAAAGTGTGGTAGCATCCATCTAATGTAGTAGAAAATGGATTTGGAAAAAAAGGTTGTCTTCTAAAAACGGCAGAGTGAAATCATTGTTTCTCTTCTTGAATTGTATCCTTTTAAACCAGAAGTGACCTTAGCAATCCTCTAAAATAACCTCCTCAAAATGCCCTCTCCTTGAAGATTGGGACAACTGTAGAAGTTACGTGGTTTGTCCTGTATTACACATTAGATGATGTGAGGCCAGAGTATAGAAGACTAGATGCAGAGATGTTCCATGAAATGCTCTCCTTCCTGCAGCTACATATTAAGAAAAATATGCACATAGGAAAAGCACAAGCAGGGAGACAGAGAACACTCTTCCTCACACCTAGCGACTGGGCCACACTGCTAAATGAGAGCATGTGCACTGGCGGTAAACTTTACAACCAATCGCTCTGACAGGGTGTACAAATATTTTGGTTCCACATAAAGTTAACAGTGGACTGGAACCAAAGGTTGGGATTTTGAAACTAGATGATGGAGCTGGAATTTTCTTTCTAAGAAGTGAATATTAGTAATTGATAGTAGGATGTAATTCTACCTTAGACTTACTCTTCCTTTAAATCATACTCTCAAAGGGTATGTTTGAGTATACTCTCCATTTAGTGTTATTTGTGTTAATCAATTTTAATATACTAAAACTGATTTTTTAATAATGATGCACTGGATTAGAAAGTTTCTTGTTGTAAGATCTGGATCTTTGGCGAATCGATTCACGCGTATATGACTGATGGAAGCTCTGCTACCTGGTGCCGCCCGTGAACCATGAGCTTAGCTTTTCATTTTGTTTTAGTTTTCTAGTGGCTGAATCAACAGCTTTTGGAGGTTGACTCTACAAATCTAAAATTAAAAATCAATGACAAACACAGGAATTTTTCAATGGATAGACATTGGTTATTTAATTCATTTGTTCTCTGGTTTAGTCAGTTAAATTCTGGAGTTTACATTCTTTGAAATACTGAATCTTCTAGATATTGATTCTTCCCACTTTACCCCCTCATTAGCTTTTACCTGTAGAAGGGCTAAATAGCCTCAAGGTATTAGTAAAATTTTCTTCAAGAAAGTTGGTCAGAATTGCTCTGTCTCTAAGGAGCCAGGAAACATAACATTTAATTAGCCTTTGTCTTTCAATAGAATATATACAGAAAGCAATAATACCATTTTTTAAAGAACTTCGAGACAATAACTTGTGTCTCTGAGGCTGACAATGTCATTCCTGCAGAACGAATTTCCATGGAAGATAAATGGGAAGTCACTCTCATCATGTCTTAGAAGTATTTGTTAAAGCAATAATGATCACAGTCTAAGCCATTGCCCCTGGGATTAATGAGAGTTCAGGAGGAGTTGATGGTCCAAGATGCAGAGAAAAGTCATTAAACCCCAGATAACTATTAAGTCCCTGGAAATTCACAGTGGCTAAAAACTGGATGGTAAGGCAGGCATATCACAGTGATGGGCCTGAGACGGGCAGCCAGAGTTGGGTGGGTTTAGTGAAGATGTGAATTTTCCAGTGTCCATGAAAATGACTGCTTCTGTACAGTTAGCTATCTAAAGGCATAGCTCGCATTCTCAATTCCACATCAATGGTATGAAGCTGCATGATTCTACCTTCATAATAATATTCAATACCAGCACTCCAACTTAATGGAATAAACACTAACTTTTCTTTATTTTTCTTCATTCTTTTCTTTGCCACTTCCATTCCATAAATACCCATTAATACCCAGTACTTGAATTCTTATACATTATGAGAATAAACCATGAGTAGCAGATAAATAGCTAAAATTTGTTTTCTAGGGTCTGTGGCAAGGTCTTCCCCGCTCCAACTGAACTAGATATGTGCAGAAATGCATATTATATTCTGGAATTGAGGGAAAATATAAATCAGTCTATTCATCCCAAGAGAGCATGTGTCAACAGGGGAGTTCTAATGATAAGAGTGAGTAGCCAGACCAACTCTATTAAAACTGAGTTTGCAGACCACATCACACTTGTTTATTTCTGACTCTGCACCAAGTTCATTTAATGTGATTTCGAATTCTTTATCAGAAGCCTTGTGCGCCCAGAAGGTACATTGGTGAATGAAACAGTACGGTTCCTGCTCTGAACCTCTTTTTTCTGACAGACAGTAAGTTCTCCATAAATATTAGCTGACAGTTATTATTTTTTTTATTATTTCCCAGAGAAGAGGGATGAGAGCTTATAATCCCACCATGTTCTTAGTGATGGGTACCACTCATGGAAGTATTGAATACTTTGTTCCCACATCAAACATTCCTCATTGGGGTGGTTTAAAAATAATTATGGTAAATTCTAATTTTATTACCCTAGAAATATATTAAAAATGTAGATCTTTTATAATTCCTTCAATTAACAGTAGACACTTCTTGATTACTTTCTAATTAAATCATTTCACTCTAAGACTTGGTAATTACAACAAGAAGTTATTAAAATTAGAAAACATTTGCTAACTCAGTACTTTTGATTATTAAGCTTTTGTCATTTAATATTGCCAAACAGTCTATGAAGATATATGAGCAAAGAAACTGATTTTAATGTCTTTAGCTGCAATAATTAACTACAGGTGTCCCAAACAATGCAATGTTTCTTTCTTATCGCATATTTTCCTGTAAAATCTATTGTTCTTGTCACCAATTGGATTTTTTTTCCTTTGGCTTATTAAACCATATTTTCCCTTTATATTGCTACTCTTCCCATAGAAGAGAATAATACCCTTGAATCCCCTCTGCTTAGATATTTAATCTTTCTTTGGTGCCCTGATAAAAATATATCCACAGCTTATTATAAGAATCAGAGTTACTCTTGCCTTTGATGGTTCTATCTGAGTGATCGCCACATTACACTCTATAGGACAATAAACTTCCCCAATCAGATACATTCCTGGGAAGAAAAACATCCATATTACTGGGGCCTAGGAAATGCACTGTGTGATTTGCCATCTCAATATGTCAATAGGGTCAATTTGCTTTCATCAGATTTTTTAGGAGGTATGATATCCTTTATCTTCAGTGACTGGTTCTTACTGGGGTGAGGGAGACGTAGGGAGAGAGATTGTTCTTTCCTTTAGACAAGAAAGAAAATTAAAGGATGTATTTCTATCTTGCTCATTGCAAATCCGTGTAAGCAAGGGGTATACACATCATCACTGATAGGAAATGGCTTTTGAAACGTAAGATTGGATTCATAGAACCAAATGATCCCTTCAAGCTATGATCAGTCAAAGTAAATTCCCCCAAATGTGATTCTGAAGCATAGGGTGAGGTGCTAATGGCTGTCTATTGGAATATCGGTTTGACAAAATGCACCTAGAAAAGATATTGACAAGCTCTTCAGTGTTCTAGCAGGAAAGAGATTCTTGAAATCAAGCCCATTGCTCCTCTGCCTGCCTTCTGCTAGGAAACCAGGGAAAGGATTGAACAAATTCATCACCCCTTAACAAAGCAATAAGTGAAAACTGATGAGTCGCTATGCTTGATGGAAAGGTGGTATCCTGTTCATGGTGAATAACAGCTCCTTACACTCTACACTGATCAGAGAACACCTAGGGAATCGTGTTCTATTTGGGGCACAATCTTTTCCAGAGGACAATGAGAAATACCCAAAGGAGGGGAAACATGGTGTGAAGAATGAAAGGGAGAATAGAATAGGAAAGCTGAGCCCAGTAATGGAAGACTGGAGGGTGGCATGACAGGAACATTGTGGTTGCCTTCAAATATTTAAGGGGTGTCACGGTGTGGGTGGCACTACATAAAGGACCAAAGGACAAACTAGGACACAAGAGTGGGAGTCACAGGGAATCTAATTTAAGGTCCAAATCAGGAGCAATATTCTTATGGTGGAATTAGCTATTTCAGGCAGTGGTGGACTCTATCGGCAGTACTCAAACAAATACGGGGTAAGATGTTGAAAAAGTGATGAAAGTTGGCTAAATGCCAGCTTGATAGGAGAGAAGAGATAGGATATGAAAGAGAACACAGACTGAGAACTAAGAGCCCCATGCTCCACGTTCAACTCTGAAGTATCCAGTCAAGGCAAAAGCCAAGATTTAGCCCCGATTTACTGTGACTGTGCACAAATTACAAGCCAGGGAACATATTGGCTATAGCAGACTCCTAGAGGGATTGGGGAGGAGATTTGAAGTCTGTGGATGATCTTTCATAATTCTGCCTTGGTTGTAAGAGCGCATTCCTAACTGGTAGGGGTGTGTTATAGGTACACAAGTAACTGCTGTAGACATGTTTGCATGTTGCCTTAATGATATAAATGTTTACATGCTTCTGATGTGTAACTGTGGAAGGAAACAAAAGAAAAAAAGAAAAAAAAGAAACAAAAGAATTAGACAAGTATCAGCTAAGCCATTCAGATCTCAATTTTTTTAAATGTAAATTATGCCTATTTATTATAACAATAATGTCAGAATGAAAGAAAACATATAATATATAAAAGGCATCATAAATATAAATTTATATGGACACTGCCAATAGTTATCCTAAAGTAGGAACATTTTTTAAAAATTACTTAGGTGGCTTTAGGCAATTCCTCTTCTCTGGGTCTTTACAGTCTCATATGTGAAAGGAGAGACCACGTGAGGTCATTTCTCAGGTTCTTTATGGTTTGTTTCTTATGTCTTCAACATAAGTACCCATGATCATGAATACATTCAACAGTATACATGTATGTCAGTGCATTAGCTATGTTATGAAATGCAATGCCACAGACAATTTCACTGTATTAGTTTCTTCAGTGTACACCACTTTTTTCATCCCTGGGACCCTAGAAGATAAAAGTGTTAAAGAACCTTGGTAAATGCCTTGATCCACTAAGGAGATTCACAACTTAAGCTTGATATTTCTTGAGTTTTAACCACGCTGAGATAAGCCCAATATCTCTATTTCTGCATTACAGTTGTAAAGAAAACAATGTAAATCTTCCCAAATGGCTTATTTACATGCCTTTGAGATATAAAATCATAGAATATTAAAGTGGCAGGGGGGCTTAGAGGCCACCTAATCCTAACCCACTCATTTGACAATGAGGACGTTGAAACCCAGAGATATTAAATGACTTAACTAAGAACACAGAGGTACTTGGGGCCAAGGCTGAAGGTAGTTTTCAGGGCTTCTAACTCCTCCAATTATATTGTTTCATTTAAATGTGTCACTTACCCATTCATATTATTGAGTTTTATGGCTTTTATATTTCTACTGAAGTTGTTGACATTTAGTTATTAACTCACATGTTAAGTAGAAATAATTTCAGAAACAATCTTGCTTAGCTTTGCCCAGCATTGTTTTCTGCTCATCTCTACAGTGGTAGACAGGGTGAGCCTGGGACCTGAGCCTCTGTGCCTTCAAAGAATACATCTCAATGCTGGGGTATAGAAGCTATAGGCCTATACTCCAGATGCGTGGGCAAACCAGCCAGGACAATAACTTAATTTGAACTGATGGCAGAGGCCATCCAGGAGCAAACAGCAGCCTAAGTGGGAGAGTCAGTAGCCCATTATGGGAAGAAGGAGTATGCTATTTTGGCTGGATAGTGAAACACAAATACACAGTTCCCAAACATCTGATTGTTATGTCTTGAGGACCTCTTTGTCCAGCACACCCACCCAATGGATTTGGAAAATTAGAATTGCCTTTCTGGATAAGGCTCATATTCTATCCAAATAAGAATTCTGACAAAGCACTGAGAGAAAATTTGGGGAAAATATAGATGGTTCTCTTGGAATGCCCAAAATCAATGGATTTATCATTTGAAATGGGTATCTCTTCAAAGCCTTAAATGATCCAAATTTGACTTCTGATATTTTTATTTGTTTTCAAGAAGCTAGCAGTTTGTTTATCTGCATCAAACTAGTCAGGTGTAATAATCAAAACAATTATTAATTGTAGACAAAACTGAAACTCAGCAGATGGTTTGGCCACATGTAGGCAGGGTGTTTGACATGCATCATTTCAAGGAGATTCTGTGCTCCTTGGTTGGAATTGACCTGGGGTGGTTGGGAAATGATGTGGGGCTTGGATCAATATAGACACAAATCAGTTGTTCAGAATTTCCAACAACTTGTGACCCTCCATCTGGGTTGGGAATATACAGAATGATTGTGGAAACAGAACAGTTCTCTATCTGGCCTGACCTGCTCACCTTCTAGAAGTTCTCCCATAACTAACTCTACTCTCACAGGTAAAGGAGGGGAAGGACAATAAATAAAACCATGTTTGTAAGTGGACCCCTGGCTGATACGAACACCTCCCCTGTGTGGCTAAAACTGTAATACTGCTGGAGTCAGAGAGAGTCCCCTGAAATGAATTCTCTTGCAATTTATTGTATGTCTCGAGCTAAATCTCTGCAGATATGCCACTCCCCAGCCTGGGGAATGAGGCTTCCTCGTTAATGTGGCCAGAGTATGGTACGATTACCTCTAGTCACTCATCAATACAAATTATTTGATGTAGTTTTAATTAGCCCAAACAAGAGACCCGGTAGTTATTATAACTCAACTATAGAAAGAGGAAAAATCAACTCTTTGTTTACTTCTGGTGCCCCAGACACATGAAGACACACCAAAATAACGGCTATTTATTTTACAAGATGGAAAAAATATTGACTGCCCTCTGGTCATAGAAGGCATTTTCTTTTGGGATTACAAGTGCAGAGATGAATTAGGTACACTTAGGATCAATATCTGTTTCTCTTCTTGGCTCAAGATGGGATTTGTCAAAATTCGAGAGCAGCTTCTATTGAGTGTCAGCTACAAATCCTTCCACAACTGAGTCATACACCTATTCAGGTTGAAATATAAAAGGCAAAGGGCTTTTTCAGCTACAATATCTGGGGTCAGGATGCTGCGTCGTCTCTCTGCTTTTTCCTTTAATGAGCTTTGTTTGATGAAGTGACCTTACCAGCACAGAATTCAAGGGTCTGGTAGCAATGAAGAGTGACTCCTAGGGATGGAGGGAGATGCAGGCAGGAGCACTCACTATGACCTAAGAGGGAGTGGGGAAGGGAGGCAGGTGGACAGAAGGAACTGTGGAGAAATTACTCTGGCCAAAGATATGGTAGGATAGATGAGAAATAGTGACAACTAGGATAGAGGAGAGAAATTTGCATTAGCCTCTGTCTAATTTTTAGGATTGAAACAACTCATCAGTGCAATGCTCAACATATTTACTGCCCAAAGGGACTTCAAGCCTTAGAAGAAGATGTCTCTCTGCTGGGGTACAGTTTGGGCAGCAAGGTCACCTGGCATGCCATGGGCCTAGGCAATGAGAATAGAGAAAGACTTCTTACAACTATCTCAGGCATGCCTGGGCCACGCTTCGGGAGATTTGTGCCTCAGAGACCAGGATACAGATGGACATCAGCTAATCACAAAAGCACAGGCCCAGAAGACACCGCTTAGATTCACTGTGTAGATTCACATTCTACACATCAATAATTTACCAGGAATAAAGGAGTGTTTCGTGTGGAATTAGGAAACAAAAAGAAGAAAGAAAAGGCAAGGTCTCTGACCTAAAGAAGCAAGCCTTTGGTGGGGGAGGCAAAGTCTATCACAAGGTTCTATGGAATAAGGCATAATAAAAGTCGTGGACGGATAGGCAAGAATCCCTGACCACTCATCAGAGTGGCCATAAGTGCTGTGGAAATCAGACAAAGAAGAAAGCTATGGGATGTGGGGAAAGAAGACCTCTTTGAGAAGATCAGTCTTAAGCTAGACCTCGGAGAGACACTGAATCTAATTCCAGTATTTTCTTAGGCCATGCGGCCACCCTAGTGAAAGTCAGTGGTTCTTGCAATGGCGCGAAGTGATATGTGAGGGGGTCTTGACATAGAAGGCTCTGTTCACTCCTCTGGCAGTTGATCTCAGACAGCTGTGCCTTTTGAAAATCTTATGAGTATTTTTTAAATTTTCTTTTTTTCTCCTTTTTTCAGACTGTTGGCTGCCGCTTTCAATTCTGTCATTTTTGCCAGTGTTCCCTTTCATCTATGGACTAGGAAAGCTCTGTGAGGCTCCACTAAATTCATGTAACCCTGAATATAGGGACTAAAGAGGAAAAAAGTCCACCAGAAATCCAGAAGTCTTCATACAACCAGATACTTGTCTCATTTAAGTCTTGATGTGTGGCTAATTTCTAAAAATACTTCCTTTAGAGCAACACCAAGATCTTTAGATTCATTGCTGCCCTATCTTTTAAAATAATAAAAGTGCACATAATAACATCAAAGCTCAGCTTCTGCAGAAATGTGAAAGGGAAATATTGGGGATCTATTCCTCTGTTGTATCAGTTACCCCTAACTTCACGATCTACCCTTTCTTCAAAAACAGTTCTCAGGCTTCGAATCCTTATTTAAAGGTAGATGAATGGCATCGTGCTACTCAGACAGTTTGCATGTTAACAGGGATGTCTGATGTTATTAAACAGAAGTTCTAATGCGGAATCTAGGACTTTTGAAATAGGTGAGAGTTTTGACAGCAAAGAACTAGAGAGATCCTGTTACACCTCATCAGAAATGTAGCCTCCCATGTTCCTTCTGCCATCCTAACAACCAGCACAGGGACTAAATCATTGTCATGCATGTCACAATGGGGCTGCTTAGTGATACACATGGCTGTTGGGTGCTCTAGGAAAATCTGTTCTTTTACTTTTCCTGGCCTCAAATGCCCCAAGTGGACATCATAACAATACCCCTTACTGGTGTCAAGAGTGTGACCTAGAAATAATACACTTATTTTCAGAACAGGATTTAAGATCCTTCGGAGGAGAATTCGGTCTGAGTATAATGTGGCTGCCTGGTCTCCCTGTTGCCTCGTCTCTGTATTATACAGTGAAATTGGCTAGGACACTTCCAGCTGAGAAAGACGTGTCTTTGGGTTAGATTTAACCATACAGGAGAATTAATATAAAGCAGTAATGGTTCACAGGCCAGCTCACTCCTCCTTGAAATTTCAGCGACTGGAAAAATTAGTCTCCTGTTTCCTTTCTGTTCCCTTTTTTTAATTATAACTTGCTGAGGCACTAGCTAATACCCTTTAATCTCTTTTAATAACTACCCTATCCTCGGTTTCTCTAAGCATCCTTCTCAAGGCATCCACAAATCCAAGAATGCTCTTAAGATTGACTGACTGACTGATCTCTCAGCTCTGTTGATTTACGGACGTGAGGTTTATTCCTCCAGCCCTGGCTCTGCAGGAATGAAAGGAAGAGCTAGGATGTGAACTCTTTCTAGACTCAGCAAAGGGCTTGCCCTCAGGAATCTTGGGAAGAAGGCAATAATACTTTTAATTACCCCCACCCCACACTTGCTTAATGTTTTCTCTCTCTCAGCGCTCTCATAAGCATCCCACTTAGCATCTCCCAACAGTCTCACTCTTTTCTTGGGTGAGGGGATTAATAAACACTCCTTCTTGTAGGGTTTGTACATATTCAAAGAAGTTATAAAGGGAAACATATCTCTGCTGGAGGAATTACAGGCACCGTGTCAGGCCCACAAGGGACACAACTATGGCAGCTAGCCCAGCCAAGTGCTGGTAGGTCAAAAGTCATCAAGTCCTTCTTAAACAAATGGACACATTTTGAGTAAATAATATCAAGCTTAAAAATGCTGAAATCCTGGGATCTGGTCTCAAGCTGCTTGCCATCCCCAACCTTCTGCACCAAGGGTACAATTTAATAGGAGGACATAACAAGGCAGAGCAAAGCAATGATGCCAGCAATCAAGGATTAAGGGACACATCTACTCTGATTGGCCCAGTGGGGGATAAAATATGACCCACAAAACAGGACTTCCATATGTGACATAAGAGGAGAATGACAGGTAGTGTGTAATCAGAGCTAGTTTGGGAACTAAGTACCCAAGAACGTCAGTGGAGAAAGACTAATGAGGATCCATGCATTCCAGGAAGGTTTCATGAGACTTGAAGGGTGCTTAATGGTCTTAATGTCTAGAAACAAATGAAATAAGGAGTTTAAAAAAGAAAAAGAAAAAAGGACATGCATATAAACATGGAATGGGCACATAGGAGGAAGAGACCAGCCTGTTAAAGAAAACTAGGTAAAGAATATGGATCCTCTGGAAAGATGACCTAAAATCCATTTTATTGTAAAAGCCAAACGGCTGATTCAATTATTAGGAGAAGAAAGTGTGAAGTCATGCACATGAATGATACATAGTTTCTTCACCAAAAGAGACTTTATTTTTCATAAGCTAGTACAGGCAGCTTCTACCCAAGAGAACCTAGAACATAGGTAAGGCATACGGTAGCATCCACCATCAATGCTACACCCAGAAATCCCACATTCCCAAGTCCCCAACCCACAAAAGTATGGTCCTCACTGGACCACACTTCTAAAGCAGCACTATCCAATGGAAATATTAAAAAGCTACAAATTCAAGCGGCATATGTGATTTTAAATTTTCCAGTACTCTTTAATTTTTTAAAAGATTTTATTTATTTATTTGAGAGAGTGTGTGTGCATGAGTGGGGGTGGGGGGATTGGAGGGAGAGGGAGAAGCAGACTCCCCACTGAGCAAGGAGCCCGATGAGGGACTCAGTCCCAGGATCCCAGGATCATGACCTGAGCAAAAGGCAGATGCTTAACTGACTGAGCCACCAAGGTGCCCCCAGTAGTCACATTTTATTTTTTATTTTTTTAAACAATTTTCTCTTTTTTTTTTTTTTTCAAGATTTTATTTATTTGTTTGACAGACAGAGATCACAAGTAGGCAGAGAGGCAGGCAGAGAGAGAGGGGGAAGCAGGCTCCCTGCTGAGCAGAGAGCCTGATGCGGGGTTCAATCCCAGGACCCTGGGATCATGACCTGAGCCGAAGGCAGGGGCTTTAACCCACTGAGCCACCCAGGCACCCTAAGTCACATTTTAAAAAGTAATATGAAATAGGCTAAATTAATTTTAATATATTTTATTTAACCCAATGTGTCCAAAACTATTTCAACTTGCACTCAATATAAAGCAGTTATTAATGAGATAGGCTACACTCATTTTTTCATAGCACTTTTTCAAAATCCAGCACAGACTAGCCACATCTTAAGTGCTCAACAGCCCCATGTGGCTAACAGCTACCACACTGGACAGCTCAGCCTTACAGACTTGACAGTCTTTAGTTTCAGCCTCTCGGGTCACGGCTTCCTTCAAAGGCTAGTCCAATAAATGAATTCATCCTAGATGCTGCTAAATATAGCTATGATTTGTTCTATGAGCCCTCCTAGATAATATTTTATCTTAGAGTGGGAATTTTTCCACTCTAGGGCAGCTTACTGAGAGAGACCATGTGGGCTGGTATAATTTGTTTGGCATTCAAACCAGACTGAGTGGGCGGAAGCCTTTATATGAAGTTCCCATTGCACTCTGGAAGTCTCCCACTCCCTCCAGTACTAGCAACAGGTTCTTTCCCACGTGTGGTTTTGCAGGGATTGCAAGGAGATGGTCTGTGCTCAAAGGATCCTCCTAGAACTGCTGGGTCAGCCGTTGGTTCCAAGACGACCCTGAAGCACTCAGGGGAACTAGTGTCATTTAAACCTGTTCACCTCATCCTGCTCTCTCAACAGCTGGTCAGTGCTACCCTCTGGCCACCTTACTTGACCTGTGACTGATCTTTATACTTTGTAGACTAGTCACAGAAATCTGCATGGGCTCTGGAGGCCAAGTCTGAAAAACAGTAATCTTTGTATAAGGTCAGGGAAAAAGAACCCCACTGCTCAGCTAAAATACTGCCTTGGACGACATTAGGGAAAGAAAGGTGGCTTGACTGGAGGAATGGACACTAACTGGGCAGACAACTCCAGGAGGATCGTGGCTGGGGTTCTGAATGTAAGCCTTTAAAAGGAATTTGAAAAACGTGAGTGTTGCACCAAAGACACATTGGCCAGAAGGCAGAATCTTTAAAGTAGACTTTATAAATATAGCTGTGTTGGCTTGAATTTGAGCTCCTGCTGGGCTACTCACAAGGTGGCTGACCTTGGGCAAATTACTCGACCTTCCAAGTCTTGGTTCCTGAAGGTCACCATTATTACAAAAGCACCTCAGAGGGTTATGCAGATACTCTTGACTGAGTGCCTGCCAATAGAGCATGACCATTCAATAAAAATATACAGATGATTGATTATTGTTAGCTAAATAGATAATAGATAGGCATGTAGGTAGATAGGTAGATAGATAAACCCAGAAGGAAAGAAAGGGGCAGAGGACCAAGGACAGAGAATCAGAACACACACACACACACACACACGTGCGCGCGTGGCATTCACATGTATACATATATACACATGCTTATACATGCACACACATGTACATATAAGCCTTGTGTATGCATATACACCTCACTCGTAAGCATGTCCACCTACACACATGCACGGACAACCTTTCTTTGACATGCTGAATCTCAGAAAGTTAGCCTTAGTCTCCAAGCCCTGCACACAGTTTTCTGCTCCAATACATCCTCTTGCCTTATGAACTCATAGAGTACTGTGGCCTCCGTGCCCTGTCTTAGAGCTCTGGAAGAGGAAAAATAAAACACGACCTTTTTTGGGAAAGGAAGCCCTTGCACTCTCTGTACTCAGTGCAGCAGTCATTTGACTCTCTGACCACATCTCTGTACTCAGTGCAGCAGTCATTTGACTCTCTGACCACATGATCTCATAAGATTGGGTTCTGCCCCTTGTATATAAAACAACATGCCTCCTCTATAGAGAGCATCTAGAAGTACTTAGTAGAGACAGTAAATTATTATTGCTTGAAAGGCCCTGATACCTCAGAATAATCAAATTCCCCTTCTTCACTCACTCACGTCAGATGCTGCATGAACCATGTGTGTAATTAGTGCCCCAACTACATTCATTGGTACATTTTATTACAACAAAACGTGGAGGGTATGAAGGTGTTGTATCAAAACAACATAGCAGGTTGCAAGGCAACTCAGTAGAATGTATAAGAAGAACCAGAAGAGGCAATTTGACAAGAAATTACTAGACCTACTGTGTGTTGTTGCTGTGAAGTCCACAAGAAATGACCTCTGGGAGATCTAATATCCAACCACACGCATGAAAAAGCACTAGAGTAACACAGAGCTGCTCCTAGTAAGCCCGACTGGTCCGTGTTGAGTGCTTCCAAAGTATCTGGCTGTTTGATGAGTGTTTTCACATATTACTGAATTGAATCCTCACAAGATGAGGTAATTTTATCCCCCATATACAGATGAAAAAACTGAGAATTAGAAGATTAACTCACTGGGACGCCTGGGTGGCTCAGTTGGTTGGACGACTGCCTTCGGCTCAGGTCACGATCCCGGAATCCCGGGATCGAGTCCCGCATCAGGCTCCCAGCTCCATGGGGAGTCTGCTTCTCCCTCTGACCTTCTCCTCGCTCATGCTCTCTCTCACTGTCTCTCTCTCAAATAAATAAATAAAATCTTAAAAAAAAAAAAAAGAAAATTAACTCACTTGCTCCAGGTCACATAACTCGATTAAAAGATACTAATGCCCTAAAATAGCAATGGAGTCAAAATTCCAATGGAGTATTTGAGACTGTGTATTGAATGGAGTGTTGGAGATTTTGTGTTTAATCCCTGCGGAGCCTGAAGATGGAGTACCTCCAAGCACTGACCCCACTGAAATCTGTTCACATAGCGGACCTTTCTGACCACGTGCTCATTCTTTGCCTCCCCCATGAGATCTCTAAACTATACTTCCCCTGACATCTTGCTTAAATATCCCTGTCTGGGGCGCCTGGGTGGCTCTTTCAGTTAAGTGTCCAACTCTTGATTTCGGCTCAGGTCATGCGCTCAGGGTCCTGGGATGGAGCTCTGAGTCAGGCTCCGTGGGAGTCCTCCTCTCTCCCTCGCCTTTTCCCCCTGCCCCTCTGCATGCAAGCTGTTTCTCTCTCTCTCTCTCTCTAAAATAAATACATGAATCTCTTAAAAAATTAAATATAAAAATAAATAAGTATCCCTGTCTAATATGTTTAAGTCTTGTTTTCCCAGCTAACCTGTACCTTATTTGCATGTTACACCAGAAGGGAGTTGATAGGATCTGTTAACTATCAATTCTAACAGCATTGGCTGTTTCAGAGAAGGGTCTATTTATTCCTAATAACCAGATAATAGAGCAGCAACTCTCTCTTGTTCTTCACTATATTCCTAGTGCCTGGCACAGTGTTCTCGTAAAGCACATGTAGCTCAATATAGGAACAGCAGTGTGAAGAGCGTGGGGAGAGGGAGAGGAGGTACCAAAAAATGAATCAAATGCCCTTCTTCTCCTCAAGGCACCAACATCAACTGTGGGTCTGTGGCATTCCCTCAATAAATAGCATTTATAACGCAATTGGAAAGTGATACCTGCAATAACAGGAATGCCGTGCTGTGAGGTAACAGGAGTAACATTAGGAGATCCAGAAAAGAGAGACGGTGTGGAAATCAGTAGATCAACACTGGGACTTGAAAACGTGTGACTGAATGCAATTAATTTATAATACCTAGATCCCCAGCTTTTTGAGATTTGCAACTGTACATAAAGGTGTCTGCATTGATACTGACATCTGATGTGGTTTTTAATCTATGGCGTTCCCAATGAAGAAAAGAGAAAGGATGGATATTATAATCTGACTAGTTTGATCTCTCAGGTCAAACCATATCTCTCTCACTGTTGCCTTGACCTACCTTCTTAGTGCCATGCACAATGACTTGAGTCAATTCTAAGTGTATCTTGATTGTGCCTGTCCCCCACCCCAGGGCCTCTCACTCACAGAACTGTATGTGGGTCCCTCTAATACAAGTTGTCCTTAAGGTCATAGAATTAACCTGTCTCCCTTCCAAGAGGGGACCTCTGTTCCTCACATGCCCCGAATGGAGTGTGGGAATTAACCATTTCTCACGTTACCTACTGCCGGGTCACCTCATCTTTTGCTCATTGCTCTTGGTCCCAGTGTCACAAGCCCCTTCTCACCGTGGGGCTCCCCACAGCGTATGGCTGGCTTCACATTTGCCTGCAGCATCCATAGCCTTACCATCATCACTCTGCTGTTGCCTGTGGGGAGGTCCTACGCTTGAGCCTAACCGTGAATCAATCTCTCTTTTTCTCATGATCACCTTATGGTGCACTATAGCAGCCCAGTGCTCTCCCCTTCCCAGCGAGCACCAGTCCCCCAGGAAGCCGGGGTCAGGATGAGTTCAAATACAGCCTTACAATACCAGACTGCTCACTCTGACCCACCCTCATGGGGCTCCGTTCTTCCTCTCTGTAATTGGCTTTTGTCACGCAATACAGACCAACCGCAGTTATGTCTGTACATGTCTGACCCCCAGGTGGTATGGCCAGGTGACCCCAAACAAGCCATGACATTTAGAAAGGCCTTGTCTGCTTGGAGCACACAGAAACCCTCCAGGGTCAGGAGGCGTTGTCCAATGCTACATCAAGTGCCAAAGTCACATTCTGAGGAGTCACTTTTGTCGTTCCAAGGATAGAAAAATCTTGCATGACTGAATTGGGAGTTGACCATTTCGTCTTCCTGCTATTTATTTTGTGTCCAAATGCAGAAGATGGTAAAAAGATTCCAGTTACTTTCTCCCCATCAAATACATGCAAGATGAAAATGACATCTAGGTGGTGGAGGGGGATAATTGATCAATTGATGAAAAATGACCTAGACCGTGAATAGTCGTTTTCTTGAATTAACAAAATATTACCTTCATAAAATTATTGAGAAATAATCATTATTATCAATACTAATCAAAATAATGAGGTTATTTATTTCTATGTGGCTTCTTCCTAGATAAACTATTAGCATTTTTAATGTAAAAGCATAAATACTGGGGCACCTGGGTGGCTCAATGGGTTAAGCCTCTGCCTTCGGCTCAGGTCATGATCTCAGGGTCCTGGGATCGAGCCCCACATCAGGGTCTCTGCTAGCAGGGAGCCTGCTTCCTCCTCTTTCTCTCTGCCTATTTGTGATCTCTGTCAAATAAATAAATAAAATCTTAAAAAAAAACCATAAGTACTCTCATATAATTAATCTAGCTTGAGAATTACTGTCGCATGTGACCCAGCTCTTCCTCAGGAAGAAGGCATGCTGGACAGAGACCTGAGGAGCAACTAGAGCTCTCTGGAGCCCATGGACAGAGCTCAGAGAGGAGCACTGAACACAATAGGGAGCCATAGAACTTGACTTGCTCAGAGTGGAAGAGCTAGAGATTTGGGGTGGATTTAAGACTAGAACTCTAATTGTGTTTCGAGGAATAGTTTTGGAGAACAGTGAGTGCAACTCGCCAAACTCTGGTTCAATATTGTTCACAAAAGTTGTTCTAGATACTCTTCCACAAACAAGAATCATTTGGGAGTCTGTTAAAAATTGAAGTTCCCAGTTCTTCTCCCCTTGTCTCCTGGAACACGAGCTCTAGAACAGGAGGCTAGGTCTCTGTATTTTTCAAGAAATTCCCCAGGTAAGCCTAGGATGCAGTCAGGTTTAGGAATGAGTCATTTCTACCCTCACAGCAAACAGAGTCCGTGGAGTCACTGCTCTGGGTACAGGCATCTGAGAGCCTCAGGCAAACCATTCCATCTTTGGACCACTCTGCTTTGTTAGAGTAATCTGTCATATAATGAGCCAAAACACATCTTCCCACAGTGCCCATTGCTGGGACCTGCTTCTGTCCCTTGGGGCCTCACAAAACAAGCTGAATCTTTTTCCTGATAAGAGTGATCTCATCCATAAAAGCGCCAGAATGTCTTCTGATCCTGTGATCAGCCCAGCACAGCCCCACCAGGGCCTTGGCTCTAGGAGAGCTGCGAATGTCATTTTGGGATTCTTCTGAAGTGCTGGAGAAGCTGTGGCTTTTCCTTTAACTCCGTATCCATGTGTAATAGAACACTCCTCAACCCGGAGGGTGAGCTATGATCTACTAATTCGGTCTGCTCCATCTCCATTATGTTTGCACTGCTGTTTTTCCTCCTTTCATCCCATATCCTGCACATTTTCCCCCCCTTAGCTCTCTGGCAGCGTGACTGTACAGCTCTGCACATCAGTAAAGGAGCCGGAAGAGACACCGTTGGTGCAGATTCCTCCTTCCAGGCTACACAAGGGCCCATTGGAGCCAATGCCTCTCCTCTGTGAGTAACTACCCTGGGCTTTCTCTCTGTCTCCTGCAAAGCCACGGAGCAGGGAACATGGGCACTCCATTTCCCCCCTAATGCTACCTTTGGCTTTGGGTACCAACTATGCTTAACTAGCATATGAAAAAGAAAAAAAGCATTCCCTATTATCTGGTCCAGTATGTTAAAGAAGTTTGATTTGAGATATTAAGTACAAGCGCATGAAAAAAATCAGCTGTTACATTGAAAGGATCTTTTATGCCTCTACCTCCCTCAGGGGCGAGCGTCACTTATCCCCAGACCCTCGAATCCCATACAGCCACAGCCAAAATCTGTAGCAAATAGGTGTGTTTGCTTGATCATGCTGGTCCAAATTCCACGCAGCTCCTCAAACACACGAAAGCCAAACAAAGTGCTTCGAACAATTGGCATTTCTTTGTGCCACTGTTCTTCTTAAGCATTTCAATGAACATACATCTTCTGGGTCACAGGTACCCCTCTTGCCTATCCACCTCGATACAATGATAGCAAATAACCTGAGTAGATTCCATGGCTAAAATGTTTTCAGAGAATCTGGACAATCTGACCCATGTCAGGATTTACACTCACACCTCTGACAACCCTACATGCTGCTTCTGCCTAAAACCTAGCCTTGCCCTTCCGTGACCTGATCTTTGCCCCCATGGGGACTGTGCACTAACTAGGCTGAGTGCTAAGGTCTTCTGGATGCTTCTGCCCTAGGTGGCTGCCCTTCACCCTACCACAGGCCTGGAGAACAGTTTCTGATCTTCTGACTGTGCCTTTCTAATCATTTCTCATGGAACTCCAAATCACCAGCCAGCCTTGCCTGTCTGGAGGGCTTTGGTCACAGGGCACCTGCCTGTTCCCCACCCCTCTCTGTCTGACCTGGGGCCCTAACTCATTCTGCAGGAAGCATTCAGCAAAGGAAAGAGTGCACATGGGTGCAGGAAGGCCCTGGATTATGATGTATGAAGAGCACTCAGATACACCTGAGTTCTTGTCTCTGAAAAATACTGGCTGTGTGGTCCACAGGACTCTGGGCTCAACCATATCAACCTCACTGGGTGGTTATGGAAATTAAATGGGCTAATATATTTAAGACGAATGGCAACTGAGAACTTAATAAATATTAATTCCTCTCTCTTTCTCTTTTCCTTACCCTTCATGTGCATTTGACTTGAGGAATGGGAACTTGTCTCTTCCTAATGCAGCTAAATGATCATCCCTTGCATTGGTACAAATCTTTATAAAATACAACACACATTCAGAAGCTCTTGCCCTCACAGTTATTCTGGAGTGGGCAGATCAGATGTCCTTACTGCCATCTTTCAGGTAAGGAAATGGAAACTAACAGGGTTAAGTGATTTGCCCAAGGTCCCATACCATACTTCTGTGTATAGACAATACATCTTCTCAAGCGATTGTCAAACAATCTGCATATCTGCTAGACCATTCGCCACTAGTCATCCCATGCTCCCGTCAGGCCTTGCATTCCTTAGTAAACAAGCTCTTCCATTCCAGATTAGTTCCTCGGAGGCTTGCACACAGCAGCTCTGACAAATGAATTCACATGGAGGGGCCAGGGGCTGATAATGGTTTAATACGTTAACATTCCATTATTGACATTTTAACAAGGAGAGGCTCTGGACAATGCCTTAATGCAGGAGAGCAAACAGACTCCATCCTGGGTGCCGGCTCCCATCAATTAGTCGTGGCTGCCCAGAAATGCTTTGGGAAGGACCCTGAGGCTTCATCTGGGCTCCAAGGAAAGCCTGTCATGACCCATCGTCAGTGTCTACCATACGCGTGGAAGGGGCAGGTGAGGCCGTCTTACTGCTCCATGTCTCGCCATCCAGCTCTGACCTCAGATCTATCAGAGACCACCAAGAAAGGATCCCCATTCTCCACCCTCCCCACGTTGATCCCATTCTTTCAAGTTGAGCTAGAGGTGGCAAAATGGCATTAGCCAAGTTCCCTGCCTGAGTCCTATCATCTCCAGAGTCTAGCTTCCCTCATGATGCACGCTAAATGAGGTACTAGAGGTAAAACCACTGTGCCAGTGGTAAAACACTGTTTAGCTATGAGGTGCGACAGTCATGAAGTCAAGCACTATAGCTGGCCGGAAGGGTGGGGAAACAACCATTTTCGGATGGCGCTGTGCCGTAGGGAGTAACTTATTTTGCCTTGACTTTATACCGGAATGGGGAAGAGAGCTTGTTTCTAGGGTGCCTTCCCTGTCTCCTCGCCCTTCCTCTCCACCGTCCAAGAGATGAACTGAAGAAGCCGCACCAGCAGCATTCCCTCCTCCCTCCCGAGCTGGGTATTGGCATCATTATCTGCATATCAGCAATAACAGATAAGAGCGGCAGATACCGATGTTTCATTACCTTTGGTGCCGCTGGGGATTGCTGCCCGGATATTTGGATTCACATGGCTTTCTCTCTCTGAGACTGACTTTGAAAAAAAGTGAATTTGCCTCAATAGGTTAACCAGTACAGATCTGGGAGACAGAGCCCCTCTGGCCTTTGTACCACTCTGGGTCCCATCCCAGGGCCATGCCTGGTGTCCCCTGGTTCTGTCCGCACCAAGGCCACAGTCACTCCATTGTTTGCACTGCTAAGAATAAGCTTAGCAACCCAGCATGATATAAAGCCCTGCAGAGCCCTTAGCTGTCTTTCCAAATTGTCACTCATTGCTTCCAGAACACGGGGCAATCTACTCTTCCCCACAGGGACCAGGCACACCCTCACCCTGCTCACGGCTCCTGGGCTGTCTACTCTCTCTGGCTTGCCCAGTTATGAATCTCCACCTGCTAAGTTCCACCATTTCCTCAAGTTCCACCCCATAGGGCACCTTCATGAGATCCAGAACAGTCTCTCTCAATCACAGGTCATCTTCTCTTCCTTTTAAATACATATTCCGCAGTCAGTAATGATTATGGAGGGCACACACAGGTCCTACACTGTGCTAATTTCATAGCCACGATCTTAGAGAATCCTCATCATAACCCTATGGTTAGGCACCACTGTTGCCCTAGGCTTATAAATCATGAAACAGAGGCCCAGAAACATCAAGAGATTTGCCCACAATAAGGCAGCAGGTAAATTCCAGAGCTGAGAGTTATGCCCAGCCCTTGGCCTTCAAGGCCCGTACCCAGGACCACCATGTTCCACGGTTTATGGAGCCCAGCTCTGAGCCCCAGGAGCACTTCTCCTGCAGACAGATTGTATTCTTTCTGGTGTGGAAGCTCACTGTTCTCCTGTCTCCATCCCCTTCCCTTGATTATAAACTCCTGCATAATCAAGAAGAGATGATCTCTTTCTCAACTTGGTCTCCCCAGCACACAGAAAGTGCTGAGTAACCCTCCAGACTCACCACCACCTTGGTCTATTTCCCATGTACTCCACATCCTGAGCCTGTCTTCTCACAGCCTAGTCTGTTCACGTGTTTCAACCAATAGTTCTCCCAGCAGCCTCTCCCCACGTACCATGTTCTTTGCCCACATCCTCCTGACTTGTGCTATGCCATTGATACTCTTCATACTCAATCATCTCTGCCTTTCCAAATTCTCTCGAAACTTCAAAACTCTTCTCCAAGCCCACATTCTCAGGGGACTCCTTCCTAACGCTCACAGTCCATCCCCTGACCCACTAACCTCTCCATCCCCAGACCCACTAACATGTAGGTGGGTGGTTCACCAGCTCCTTCACTCATTGATAACTGGTAACATCTGCCACGTGCTGAGGTCCGTACTAGGCGTTGTGAGGACACAAGAAAATATGGCCCATGTATAGCCCTTCATCTCAGAAGTTCAAACACCGGGGAGACCAGAGTTGCCCATGTGAAAAGCCAAAAAAAATGTCTTGTCGCTTGTAAGTTTCAAGTGGGCCATTCAGACAAAAACCTGCGTCCCATATACGCTAAGTATGAACTTAGGAGAGGGCAAGGATCATTGTGCATTCTGGACGTTAAGCTGGAGGCTCTCTGCAGGAGGAGGGGCCTGGACAGTGAATCCACTCTGGGCAAGTGGCAAGACAAGGGAGCATGTTCCGGGTGGACAAGAACACAAGAACACAATCTCTTGGTGAGTACGTGAAACAAGAATGACGTGTGAAATGGGCAATGAGGCGCCAGGTGTGATGGGAAGACAGATTAGACTGTAAACAGGACAGGGAAAATGGAAGCTCCTAGAGGCACTTACCTAAGACCCACGCCCATGGGGAAAGTCTTTTACTCAAGCTCTCATTCCACATATGAGAAATGGAAGCCAAAGATAGCAATGTGGCTGAGGAATGTGAAAGTGGGCTAAAAATCGGATCCACAGACCTCGTGGTCTGTGCAGCTAAGAGGGAAAATACCGCAACTCCTTGGACTAGATCACTGACACGGAGCCTTATCTGAGAAACGTCACATCTTAGTGTGATCACGGGGCTTAAAGATTAGCAGTTTGCCACCAACCTGGTGGCTCCCTGGGCCAGGTCGTTTTAAGTTCCTGGAGCTTGAGTTTCTTCATCTATGTAAAAAGCACAATAAAATTTAAGGTTATAGCTGAATTCAAGGATCCTGGTAGAATTTCACAAGATGGTGCTTTTCTAGAGTTTAAGCACAGAACGAGCACATAAGAAATTCTCAGTATAAGTGACCTTTTATATGAAACACAGGGGTGATAATGCCTCTCCCAAGGAGATATACAGTCTATGCAGTTAAATAATGAAGAAACCAAAACCAAGGGTTTGGGGGACCAGGAGTCTACTCTAACTTAGATCTATGGCGGCAGCACAGACCCTGCCTGCCAGCCACAAATCTGTAACTCCTCTACCATCTAGCCCAGGGCACAATCTATCGTAGATATTTAATAAAGGTTTCTGAACTGAATGGATTTAAATTGGATCAAATTTAATTGGATCCTTTGTTTAAAATTTAAAAGTCTGCCTCTGAGAAGTGGCTGAATGGAGTACATCTTGGTTTTGGAGATTGTTAATTCTGGCAATCAGACTAGACCTGGCTTTCCTTCATAGTGATAATTCCCGATAGAATGCCCCACTATGTTTTCCCTCCTCCACTGCTCAGAGAGTTGATTGAACATGAAATCCACAGCTGTGGTTGGCGTTTGCTAGGCTATGTCGCTGGCGATTACAAGTTTGTATTTTCTAGAGCACTCTTGTCATATGCCCCCAATGTGCCAAAGACGGTAGGTTTATCCTCAGACCCATTTCCACGCTGCTTTGACTTCCTCTCCATCACGGGGGTGAAAGCCTGGAAGCTGTAGGGCCCAGCATCACAGCATCCTAGGTCAGCTACAGGCCGCTGCTATGAGGTGCTCACTGGGGACTGGGAGGCCCGATGGAGGGAGAAACCAACCTCCTCTGGCCAGGGCCACAACAGGCGACTTCTGGGGACCTGAAGGCTCTGGTAGTCTCACTGGTGGTGTGACCAGCAGGGTATGAGCTCCTTGGCTCCCGCTGGCCATAGAGGGCATTGTCCAAGGGCAGCAACATGTGCCTCCCATGGGGCTCCAGCCACAGTAGGGCACCAGGGCACCCATGCTTCTATGTGCTGGGTAAAACCAGCCTACCATGTTCCTCTTCTCGCCATTCGAGCACATGTGTAAACAGCTGCCTATATTGAATCCTCTTCTGCTTGACATAGCTCGAGTTTTCTGTGTTTTGCTCACTGGACACTGACCGATCAAGACCACTGAAAACCTTCTCAGTATATTATAAATTATAAAAGAGACTTTTCATTAAACTCTTAATGATCGATAACGACAAAACAGTTTAGCACTTTCAAGAGCAGCCCCTTTCTAACAGTCAGCTTCACAGAAAACATTTGACAGGCAGAAGGGCTTCTTCCAACTGATACATAATGGAGGAAGTTTGCACCCCTGGGCCCTCCCCCCGAGGCTGGGACAACCCAGGGTGGAAGTAGCCCACAAGTGGCCAGCAGTGAAATGAAGGGCCAACATGAGAAGGGAACGATGGGCTGCTGCTTCCCCAGTGGAGATTGAAAGGAAGAGAGCAAGGAAGTTCCTTGGGCCACTGAGATGACTCTGCCAACCCGCACACGGTCAGCACAGAGACTGGCTCTTCAGTGGAGCCCTAGCAGGCCTCTGAGGTGAGTAGTAGCCTCAGGGAGGGGAGGGGAGACTCTGTTCCTGAGCCAGGCTAACCTTGAGGCTGACACTCAAGCGGAACGCCAATGCTCACCTCTAGGCAGGGTCCAGGCCAATACCCATGCAGCTAGTGGAAAGAACATTTCTGTACTCTGCCAGGCCTCTGCCTTTTTAGCAGAGCAGGAGACACCGGGCACTGGGGGAGCCTCTAAGGTAAAGTGCAGATCACGGCCAGATTTGCAGCTTTGAAACAATGTGTGCCTTAAAGTTACTGCGTTTTCCTTTGTTTTGTGTTTAGAAGGAAAAAAATACCAACAACAAAAAAATCCAAACCTTTAAGAAATCTAATTATATGTTTGAGTTATAGACTGGTTTTTAACAACAACAACAAAAAAAATTAACAAAAAAGGGGGCTCATTAAGAGTCTTTTGTCTCCAAAACAAGTGTGTTTTCCTAAGCCATAGAGCAAGCAAATTCTAATTGCTGGCTTCATTATACAGAAAAATCTAAGTGTAACAATCAGAAGCCTTATTACACATACATAATTGAGTTTCATTGCAACTTATGAAAACATAAACTCTCTTAAACACACTTGCAGAAAATGTCGCATCATCAAATCAACACTTTTATTATACAAAAGTAATTGTGTTTAAAGACACCAAACATATGTTACTTATACAAAAAAAAAAAATGAGTTGTACTATGATTCAGAAGTCTAAATCTTGAATCTGAGAGCAATGTTTTGTTTGCAAATGCAGGGCAAAAAAGGGGGGGGCGCAAATTACAAACTTTACTAATGAGATGTAAGGGAGCTTGTTCTGGAAATATTCTACTTCGGAAATTCTGAACTCTCAAATCCACTATTCTGGCCCAATCTTCCACGAGCCCACGTCCTTGTGTACCTGAGCCCTTCCAAATCTGTTCCTCGTGGTATATCTGCTCATCGGTTTGAGTTCCTTCTCCACTCGGTCTACCCCTGGATCGTCTGAATTGTCTTTCCCTAACATCAATAGTCCCTTTGTAACCTTAGAGCTCCATGGTTCTCACCTGCCATAGCCACCCCTCACTAATTCCTGCTACTTCCTACGCTCCTGTGCCTGGCCTCATGGAGCTGCTGGAAGAGTTCTGTCCTGCCTGCCTACCAGGGACTGGTGAACTCCAAGTCCTGCTGCTCTGTGCCTCTGTTCTGCAGCCTTTTCGCTTCTCCAAATCCCTCTCCACCTCAGGGCCGGCTGTGTAATTTGTGGGGCCCCGTACAAAAGGAAGATGCAGGTCTCCTTGTTCAAAGAGCAGAGAAAAAGCTGTCTTGCTTCCATGTGTTTTTATTCGTTATTTAATGTTGTGCTCCCTCCAGTGCAAAGCTACTTGCTGGTAGGTGAATGCAGACCCTCGAAGATGCCTGGACCTTGCCTCACATCTCCATGCAGGGGTGTATGCCTCATTTCACCACCACGCCCCCATGCCCCTCCCTGGGCTTAGGCAGATGAGAGAGAACAAGGGAACAGGAAGCAGAGAACCTGTCCTGGGAGGTAGAACCACACATGTGAGCCAGGCTCCAAGTCCCCAGTACATGCCCTATTTTCTCACTGAACTCACTTAAAGGACACATCTCAAAGATAAAACTATTAAAATTTCAAGATGGAAGCCACAAAGCATTAAAACCCAACTGGGAGTTCCTGTGTGACTATACTGGGCGCTGGTGGGGCCTGAAGGTGCCCCTTCCCAGCTCTTCCCCACTGTCCTCACAGCTCAGGATCCCTACCCTGCGCCTCCCTCTCTGGGTCCCCCTGGCCTCACCAACCAGACTGGCTGCAGACAGGCCAACCCACACTTCACAGGTAAGGTCAGCCACCGTCCCAACTCCTTCTGCTCTTGTCCAGCCCGCCTCTGCCCTCGCCTGCACTACTTCTCTGGCAGATCAAAACACTAGCGCTCACCCAAAGGTAGGCTCTGTCCTGCCCTGCAAGAGCCAGTGGATGTCTCTTCCTACCATCTCCTTCCTCAGTACACTGTTCTGCTCCTTCCCCAGTACACTGCTAAGGGGTTCACCAAATCTTTTATCTAAGCCCCTAACACAGCAGTAGAGGGTGTGACCATTTTATCCTCATTTTTATTTGAAGCTTAGGAATTTCGAGTAACTTGCTCAACATTACACAGATACAAAGAAGCAAAAGCACAATTTCAGCCCAGACTCCCCTAATAGCACTTAGACACCAAGCCTTATGTCAAGCATTTTCCGAACCTCCTTTCTACTGGCTTCTTTCTCCCAAATGGAAATGAAAAAAAATTTTTTTTTTAAGATTTTATTTATTTATTTGTCATAGAGAGAGAAGCGAGAACAAGCACAGGCAGACAGAGAGGCAGGCAGAGGCAGAGGGAGAAGCAGGCTCCCCGCCAAGCAAGGAGCCCGATGTGGGACTCGATCCCAGGACGCTGGGATCATGACCTGAGTGGAAATGAAAATTTGCTCCAGGAGCCCACATCCAACAACAAAAGAAAGCCAAAAAAGACCAAAAGATTAAAAAGAAAAACAAAAAAGATATTTTTTCATGACCAGCTTAGTTCAAATATCCACTGTGTCTTCCCTGTATGACCAGACTTCTTCCTACCATGGCGTATGCTCCCTGAGGTTGCCTTCTCCCTCCGCACATTCCTCTCCTGGAGAACCTGTCCCTGGTTTGGGCATTAGGGATTTTCTGCAGTCAGAGTTTTTCATTTGTCAGGATTTTCATTTGTCAGAGCTTTTCCTCCTTGACTTCTCTCCAGCCTAAAACACTGGCGTCCACCTGTTTCTGAGCATTCTCCTGGGCCTGCCTTGCCTGGCTGGGTCTCATTCTGCCCACGTCGCTCAGGCCACACAGAATGCTGGTGTCTCCAAGCCACGCCCTGCCAGCTCCTGCTCTGTCCTCTTCCTCGGTGACTTCCAACTATGTATAGGCATCTCCTAGATGTCACACATGTGCATAATCCCACACATGTGAGAAAGCAGGAACCATCACTGTCTACTCCAAGGAAGATAGAAATCAGACACTTCACACTTAGCTCCTTGAATCCTCACCAGCTCTTCAATGTGATGAAAAAATCTGGAGTTCGTGATAGCTCTGGGCCCTCTTTCTACTTGCCCTGCTGAGTGGTCCAGAGCCAGGATTCCAGTCAGCCTGCCGGATTCCAAGCCCAGTCTTCCACGCTGCCCAAGTGCCTCTGCCTCTGGGACACATCCGTCAAATTTCACATACTGATTTCTTCACAGTACATCCTAGATACTAGAAAGTTAAAATATCAAGATCTCACTTAGGTGGACATGTTCCCCTTGGATTTCCTATCTTGGTTAACAAGATAGATATTTGATCTTGCTGTTCCATTTCCTTGTTCAAAATCCCTTAGGGGCCCTCTAATTCCCTCAGAATAAAGTTGGAAAATTTTCTCCAGGGCCTACAAAGCCCTCCGTGACCTGGGCCTTATCTACCTGGCCGCTCTTCTTCGGCTGTGTCAGTTGAAAGCATTCAGATGTCCCAGTCTGACTGCAGCATTCCAGGGCCACACAATCTGTCATTTGTCCAGGCTTTCCCATGACAAATAATTATTTATTTGTGTGCCAGGCTTCTATGTACCAGGCTTGGTTCTGGGTACCTTGGGCTGTTCCAGTGAGCAGAACAGCAGAGATCTCTCTATATTTGAGCTTATAATCTAGTGCAGGACAGCAGACAACAAATAATAAATATTAAAAAATGATTAAAAATTTAAAATAATAATAATAATAAATGATAATAAGCTATCCTGTGTATAAAAAAGAGGATAAGTAAAACAGGGGGAAAAAAACAGAAAATGACATAGGGTAAAGGGGAATCACGAGAGCTTTTATGGTTTATAATTAAAGAGCATAATGAGGGTGAGCCTCATGAGAAGGCAACATCTGAGTGGAGACTGAAGGAGCTGAGGGAGAGAGCCATGTGGGCTCTGAAAGAAGAGCATTCCTGTAAAAGGAACAGACAGTGCAAGAGCCCTATGGGGGAAGAGGGCCCTAAAGATCCCCAAGGAGGATTGGAACAGTCAGTGAAAGGAGAAAATAATAGCAAAGATTAGAAAGGTTAAGGAGACCAAGTCATGGAAGGTCTTGAACTTTGGAGGGCTTTGTCTTTACTCTGAGTGAAATGCGGGGACCACTGAGGACTTACTGATGTAACTGACATCCAAAAAGCACCACTCTGGGCTCAGAGGTGAGGGCAGGGGCAAAAGCAGGGAGCCAGAAGCCTCTCCCAGGGACAAAAGCAAGAGATGACAGTGGGTCAAACAAGGGTTGTAACAGTGAAGGTAGCAAGAGGCGTCTGAACTTGAGCACATAATGTCTCCTTAGTCTGGAATGTCTTTCTCCCCCATCCAGCCAGGTGGCAGACTCACCTGACCTTCAAAAATAGCCTCATCTCTTGGAAGCATTCTCCAATCTGTTATCCTTGGTTAAATTCAGAATTTTCTTTCTTTGCTGTCCCTCTGAACTCCAATAATACTACAGGCATTTCATTATTATAGCACATATCTGTCTCTGTCAACATTATTGATGTTATTGTCTATCTCCTCACCAGACTGTGGTTGCCTTGAGGCCACGCTGTCTTAGACTTCTTTGTATGTTCAGGATGCAGTTTTCATAAATGCTCAATAAAAGCTGGTGATTGAATAAACGACATAAATATAAAAAAGTAAGCTATACTCTCTCTCGATCTGGGCACCAAACCCAAGTCTTGGGGAACTCAGGCACCAGTCAATTCTCAGAAGACAAATACTCACGGTAATAATCCCACACAAGAGCCCTGCCAGATGGGGCTGCCAAGACCAAGATAGCAACCCACCACCCTTTCCACAGCTACTGAGTTAGGGGAAATCAGGAGGGTTAGTAATTGATGTGCAAAGTAACAGGCTAGGAAGAGGAATGTTTTCGGATCACCTCCTATTAACCCTGTTGGTGAAGGGAAGGATCCCTCCCCCTGAGTAGTATGAGTCATGAAAGACATGACACCTTGCATAGGACAGAAGAGATTAACTTGTGTTTATTAATCACATACACTGCAGGGGTGGGGGTAACCAAATGCCATGCAGGGCTGCACAGGGCTTCCCTCAGGAATAGTGGGAACAAGTAGGGGTTATAGGAGGCAAGCTCTGTAGTGATGAGGAAAAAGTGACTCCCAGTTTCTAAAAGTGGATGTAACTGGCTTGTTCAAATAATTTCATGGGCTGACCTTCAGGTTGAAAATCTGGTGTACTGGTCCTTCTGATAAGGGACCTAGCCAGCTGGAAAGTCTTTTTTCATTGAATTGAGGACATATTGGTGGGGGAGGGGAATGGAACTCATGCGTAGGTCTTTGGGGCCCTATGAGGCTTAAGGATGTGAAGGCAGCATTTAATATTGCATATTCATTTCAGGTCTTACATCACAACATGGAAGTAAAGGAAATGCTCAGTGTAGGACTAAAAAGTGAAGGATATAGAAGGAGACAAAATTAGGAATGGTTTGCAACTTGAGAACAGTATTGGAATAAGGGATTGTCACTGATTTATTGGCTCCAGAATATGACTAATAACAACATATAGTCTGTTAGCAACACAGATCATGACTTGGGCCACAATTCTAGGTCTAGATGAGTGAGTTCATTCTAAAACACACTAGACAGACAACTCAGTGAGGCTCTGAATGGACTCCCAACCTGACTCTGAAACTTCATGCAAAACTGAGCAGAGCTAAAGTGGAAGTGGGATAAATGTATGGACCCAACTTTAGTGGCTGACACAGGGTCTTCTGGGGAAACTTATTACGCATTTTTAAAAAGATTATTTATTTATTTATTTGAGAGAGAGAGAGAGAGAGCATGAGAGGGGAGAGGGTCAGAAGAAGAAGCAGACTCCCTGTGGAGCTGGGAGCCCGATGCGGGACTCCATCCCAGGACTCTGGGAACATGACCCAAGTTGAAGGCAGTTGCTCAACCAACTGAGCCACCCAGGCGCCCCCTATTATGCATTTTTAACACAGCATTCAGAGCAATATTCTTAGAAACCTCAGAACTCCCACCCATACATTCATACCAGTGCTTCCTCATTTCCTGAACAGTAAACTCCAAATTCCTAAACTTGTTGGTAAATCCCTTGTAAGAGCCAACTCTACTACTTATCCTTAGCTCTTATTTCTCTCCTACAAGAATCATCCTTTGTCGGGACACCTATGTGGTTCAGTCGTTAAGCGTCTGCCTTCAGCTCAGGTGATGATTCCAAGGTCCTGGGATCAAGCCCTGCATCTGGCTCCCTGCTCAGCAGGAAGCCTCCTTCTCCCTCTCCCACTTCCCCTGCTTGTGTTCTCTTTCTCACTTGTGTTTCCTCTTTCACTTGTGTCATTCTCTCTGTCAAATAGATAAATAACATCTTAAAAAAAAAAAATCCTTTGTCAGGTCTTTCCATCTTCATGAAAGTTTCCCAAAGAAGTAAGACTAACATTAATGACCCTTATGGTAATTAATCTCCAGTTGTAAGAAATACTTACAAAGTACCTACTAAATTCCACACTATGCTATGTGTTGAGGACACAAAGCAATACAGAACAAACTCTTGCCTTCAAGGGGCTACATACCTAGTTGAGGAGAAAGGCATATTCTTAAGTAAGAACAATGCAAGGTAACATATTCTAGGTTGAAACAACTAGTACAGGGTGAAAAATGGGAAGCAGAAAGAAGAGGAAGTCATTGAATTAACCTGGGGAGGGGGTCAGAGATCTATGTTTTGCCTGTCCTGCCTCACTATGTATGGTATAAAAGCAGGGGTAGCATCTATTTTTTCACAGCCAGAGCCTAATGTTGTGTCTTGGATTGCTGATTGATTGCACGTTTGACTGATATATTGACATTTGCTTGCTCCTTTGGAATCTTTCAAATATGCCTATTTCTGTTCTCTAATCTATATCAGTAACTTTCAAATTAACTCATCTTAAAGGGTCTTAGCACCCTTGGGAAATTTAGTATTACTAACTTAATATCCTACCTTCTCATGCTGGGAGGTAGGTATTATTACTGCCATAATTAAAACCATATTAATTAGATCTTTTCAGTCACCTGGATTTCAGCAGACTCTAACACTGGGGGTTGGGTAGCTGTCTATGCTGCGAGATATCAAAGGCATGGGAAAGGTGTCTCTGACCCCAACATATCACACCCAACTGGAATTCAATAGTGGCTAACATTGGAAATCAATCCCAATAGATAACATAACTCTTACCCATGCAGGAATTGTTTTTGGAATGTGAATGCCTCTGGTCCAATCAATAAGTATTTGGGGGCTTGGGGTTTTGTTTGTGATCTTTTTAAGGGCTTCTCCTGTGTACCAGATGTTGTGTTGGGCATCATGGGGTTACAACATTGATCAAACACAGCTTCTTCCTTTAAGTACATCACTATCTGGTTAGTTGGAGGAGGTCTGCTGTTCTCCAGCCCTGCAGTGGATATGTATAAGGCAAGAGTATATAATTAAGTGATAATTATGGAATAACTGTGGAAAGAGGACTTGATTAGGAAGATCTGGGATCTAGTCTAGATTTTGTTATTAAGACACTGTGTGACCTTGGGTATCACATGCTTCCAACAATTTTCCCTGAGTCTGATGCCCAGTGTTCCCATTGAGTGATCTCTAGTTGGAGAAGGTCAGAACACCTGGGTGATGTCAGAAGATACAGAACCCAGAGCCCAGGACTGTGCCTGATCCACAGCCAGCACCATATCTTAGTTACCAACTCTGTCCTAATCCCAACCCCAGGATTTGAGATGATTATCTCCCAAAGGAGAGTAGGCAAAGGAACAAAGATGAGCTGGAGTGGCTAAGAAAACCTCAAAGAGAAGGAGGACTCTATAATGGACTTAAAGGAGAAGGTAGCATTTGGAAGGAGTGGGATGGGGATGTCATGGCAGAGCCATGAGAAAGACCAACACGTTAAGCTCACTGTGAATGATCTTTATCAGACATAATTCTTTATGTGATGGTTTTAGGCACATTTTGGGGACAACAGCAGTTGTGTCTAAGGGGATGAAGACTTCGAGTTGAAGCCGGCAGCATCCCAGACACACACTGCTTTGCATGATAGCACCCTTGTTTGCCTGCTCTAGGCAGAGAGGTAGAGGGTTTGCTCTGGAAGTATAGCAAGGCAGGGAGACCTGGTGAGCTTAATCCCATGTCCTAGTCTCACTTTGTAGCTCATTTGTTTCTACTATGTGTGACAAGTCAGCTCAAGTCTGTGAGATCTCTTGGGACTCAGATCAAAAACAGTCTCCATGAGAACATCAACTATAGCCCCTTAGTCACTGCACTCAGGTCTTTGGTGGTGTTTTTTTGTTGTTGTTTGTTTGTTTAATTTTTAGAAGATTTTATTTATTTATTTACTTGACAGAGAAGGAGAGCAAAAGCAGGGGGAGAAGTATAGGGAGAGAAAGAAGCAGACTCCTCCCTGAGCAGGGAGACCAATGTGGGGCTGGATCCCAGGACCCTGGGATCATGACCTGAGCTGAAGGGAGATGCTAAATGACTGAACCACCCAGGTGCCCCAGTGTTTGTTTGTTTGTTTTGTTTTGTTTTATTGTCTGTTATTTTCAAGGAGGAGTATATGCTGGAGGAGAGAGATAATGTTTCAGAAGCATCTCCTCTATGGGCATCTTACTTATGGTACCTCATTTCATCCCTGTTGGAATTCTGAGGGTAAGCATGAGGCAGCCTATTTCACAGATGAGAAAAATGAAGCTCCATGAGGTTAAGTAATTTTCCCAAGGTCCCAGCTAGGAAGTGGCTGAACCAGGGCTTGCACCCTGCAAGTAGAGCCAGGAACAAGGTAAGGCAAGTAAAAAACCCAAGATGTAAAATTTCAGGAAGCCCTCAATCTCACGTTATGACCCTATAGGATCCCGAGAGGGAGCGTGTGCCTTCATGATTGTCCTGGCCCTACCCGCAAGGCTGTCTGACTTAAAACCCATACTCTTTCTCTTATAGCACACATTCTCTGCCACCAGCTTTTCAACAATAACATCAGCCCCTTAGGAGCCCATAGGGAGAAATAATTCCTAGGCAAACCCTGGCCTAGGGATCTTAGCTCCCAACCACACGCTAACTAACCATGATCCCAGATGATGCTGAGACAAGCCAGAGCAGGGAAATGAAGATGGATAAATCACTGTCAGCCAGAACTGCTCCTGGAGGGGCCACGTAACACTCACATATCAAGAGACACTTGGATATGATGTAGCCCCTGCCGGACCTAAGAGGAATGTTCTCTATATATCAACTTTCAGAGAGTCAGACACTTGCAAGGGATGTTGTGCACGCCCGTAACCCATGGACATCCTAATTCCTTTATCTTGTCCAGATGCTGCACATAGTATTCTCTTGGGAAAACCACCCTACTGGGATAGGAAATTTAAAAGTTTAAGGGCAGAATGGTCACTGGACCCCAGCCCAGACCCAGTCCAGAAACAGACACAGCTGTTGCACAGAGGGCCTTGCTCCCCTTCCCATTCCTCATGCATTTGGGACAAAGAGAGACTCGTGTGCCAAATGGCAAGCTGCAGATATTAAGTTGGACAGCAGGGCCATAAAGCTCCCACAGAAGGGGAACATTAAAGAGGCAGTGTAAATCCCTGGATGGCAGCACTAAGTCTCTGTCAACACTGGCATCAGTTTGTGCAAAACACACGGAGAATCAAGATGCTCACTGTAGTTACATTCAGAGCCTCTGCAGAAGAAGAATGTGAAAGAGTAAAGTCAGAGAAATGCCTCTACTCGTTGATTGCTGTACGTGCTCACCTGGTCTCAACCCATTTCCCTTCCATGCAATTCTGTCCTCCAGTCCTGTTCATGCCAGATCATCCACTCATTGTCCCTCTCCCACTCTATTCCACTCCCATCCAACTCTCCCCCATCTACCCTATATCCTATGCTGATTACAGCTATTTTGTTCCATCTTTTTCCATATTTCACAATTCAACACAGCCTGAAACTGTATAGCCTAACCAAGGTAGCCCACCCCATACACGACAATAACTTTTGTAATCTTCCTGAGTTGGTGTGCTTATTATGGAAAAAGATATGAACAGGGAGAAATTGGGACCCCACTTAGATGGACTCCAAATCTGCCTACCATGTTCAAAGATCCTAAATTATTGAGTAAGGTCAATATGTGAAAGCATTCCTGTGGTTCAATTCTCGGCCTTTCTTAATTGGACATTTTTATCAGCATATAAGCTGGAGACATGGAAAGGGGGCAAGGGAATGGAGCTAATGTTTGCTGGCTACCTCCTGACTGCTATGAACTAGAATTTGCTTTACATGCAGAATTTGATCTCATCCAAACTACCACCCTAAAAGGTATTATTCTTATGCCCATCTTATAAATACCTGAGGCTCAAAGGTAAAAAAAAAAAAAAAAAATCTGCTCAAGTTACACAGCTAGGAAGTGCTTGTAGACACAACCAGACTGGCCACATGGGCCCATGATCTTCTGCAGAGCTCCTGTTGTATGTAGTTGAGGGCATGAATACAGGGTACGGTGAAATGAGCAGTGGCCTAATGCAAAACTATCCCTTTGGCTGTAGATGACATAAGCATGGATCAAATACAGAAGCTGAGATACACAGTTTATGAAACAGCAAGACCCATTTCTAGCTTATATGAAAAGCAACCTTGCCCATCCTAGTCATCCTAATTTTCTTTCCTTTCATATATTGTTTCCCTCCTCTAACTTGTATGTGAGCTTCAAGAAGGAGAGCACTTTGCTTTGTTCACTGGTACATACCTAGTCCCTAAAAGAGTACCTGACACACAGTTATGCTCAAATATTACTCTTTGTTGAATGAATGAATGAATGAATGGTACAAACACATTTGTAAAGGAAGTTCTTCATATTTGAACAATAAGCAAAAAGTGATACCTAATAGAGAAATTGTTCTACACAAGTATAAGATAGGAAGTTTATGACTTTATGCAGTTTAAATTGTTAAAGTATAAATATGCTAAAATGGCAGAGACACACGCACCCCAACGAAACTGCTGGGTAGAAATCACTGGCATTCTTCACGACAAGGAAAGACTGGAGGGTGCTCAGGGAGAATGCTCAGGCTGGCAAGAAGACTCTGGAGGTATCAGAACTTTCACTAAATTAGCTGAAGTTCTGCCATGCAGGAAGGGTCATAGGCACATTGGGTACAATTTTAAAAGCAAAACAAGGACCTCTGGGTGGAAATTACATGGAGTCACTTTATGTTTCAACACAAGGATGCCAAATCCACCATTGTGAAATTGTTCAAAAACAGAATCAGTTAATTCTCCCCAGAAACCTTTTTGCCTACTGGGAAGTGCTGAAACAGAGGCTGGATATTGGTTGTCCTGGTTACAGTTTAGTCATTAGGTAAAGATTAGAGTAAATGAACTCCGAGCTCTGAAACTTGGCGATTCTATGTTTCTCCTGGCCTTGCTTATCTGGGCATCCCTAGAAGCATCTAGCAGAACACATCCTGACAGAACCCAGCCCCCTGACACCAAAGCCCACTGATCTTGGCCACCTCACTCTCTCTCCTGCTGCGGACAGTCGTAACCCCCCGTGCAACCTTCCCACAGCCCTCCCGCAGACTCCTGCTGCAGATGCCCCTTTGCCTCCTCCCTTCCACATCCCCATCATCTATGCATGTCCTGAGTCTGGTCCCCCCAGAGCCTGCTCTATGCCGCATGCCCACTAATTATTTATAAAGGAAATCAATCCCTGTTTATGTGTCAGTGAATATGAGACAGAATGTTTCACCCCAGTGACAATACACACATCTCTTGAAGGACATTTATTACAAAGTAAATCCCCAAGAATCTCAGGTATCATAAAAACCCGTAAGGAAACATAATAAAGGGTAACAGAAACTGTAGTAAGAGTTGGGGATTACAGTCTGGTTAGAAGAAGTCACTAGAGGGTCCTGTTTTGAAGTTCCAATTGCTCTGTAAGAATACTGTGTTCACTTATAATTTCTATTGATTTGCAGTAACTTTTGGTATAGCTTATGGAGATAATGGAAGGCTATAGGTCTCTAAGCCCAATCTTGGTGCTGCCACTGATTTGGGAGTGAGGAAAACAGATGTCCTTCAATTCTTATCATGTTAAGAATACAATAAGGCTATCTGTGGAAAGAGATAAGCCCTAAAGAAGAGGCTAATCGTGGTCACTGGGAAGATGTGGGCATAAGAGCATAATCAATTGTGTAATAGAAATAGTTGCCAGAACAACTCGCCTCCCCCAGTAAATGCTTCTTCCAAAAGCATAGATTGCAGGAATATAAGCTTCGGGACAAAAGGCTGGAGTATGTTTGAGGAAGAGGGCAGAGATGAGAGGCCTTGGCAAGGAGGATTCCAAAAATACTCAGTGCCTCAGCAGTGAAATACAACCTCAACTCTTACTATTGCTACTACCACTAATACTAATAATAATAGGAGGAGGAGGAAGATGAAGGAGAAGACAATCATAGGAATTATTATTTTATGTTTATCTTGAGCTAGTATGAGTGTTTGTAAGTTGGAGCTATAATTCAAGGTTATTCTAAATTATTACAAGTTACATTGTTAATCCACATCATGGGCTGTGGGAGGCCAGGGAAGCTGCTCCAGGCCCCTGGCAGCATAGCCCCTCAGTTACGCCATGGTTCATGGGTTCTATGAACACCCATGGCCCTCAGAATGGCAGACACTCACACCATGTTAGGGAGGTCAGCTTCCTACTGAAGTTTAATGCAAAACTTCAGATCTCCCCAGGGTTCAGAGGAAGAGAGGACCAGAGAAGGAGTGAGCCGTCTGTTTGCCCATCACTGAATTCCAGGCTGCAAAGCCTCTGAGGAACACTCAGAAAAGCGTACTTCGATCCCCACGTGCCCTTCTGTTTGGGGCCCATGCTGTCGCTATGCCGGCAGGCCTCTCTCCCCTTACCCAGATCTCTTTATGAACTGGATCTGTTCTCCCTGTCTCCCAGTCTTTTTTGTTTTGTTTTGTTTTGTTTCTTTTTTTTTTTTTAAAGATTTTATTTATTTATTTGACAGACAGAGATCCCAAGTAGGCAGAGAGGCAGGCAGAGAGAAAGGAGAGAGGAGGAAGCTGACTGACTGCAGAGCAGAGAGCCCGATGCGGGGCTCGTCGATCCCAGGACCCTGGGATCATAACCTGAGCTGAAGGCAGAGGCTTTAACCAACTGCGCCACCCAGGTGTCCCTCCCTGTCTTTTATCAATACACACACCTGGGCTCGATGTCCACAAGGTCATGTTCATCAATGACAAGTTATGGGCCAAGAGACACTACGATGTCTTAATGGATGATACGGAGCAAACTTCCTCTTCGAAAACACATACAGAGACCCTCATATGCAGCCACTCGGGCCCCATTCTTCTGGCAACAGAACAGCAAATCAGTTTATTTCCTCAAACTCTGCTTCTGGTAGAATTAGGACTCTTACTAGTGAAGTCTGAGGGTAAAGAACAAAGGGGCGTCTGCAGTGTTTGGGGGTCAGAGAGCTACGCTGCTGCCCTTACCGCCACTCTCTTGTTCATTCATGTGTATGAATGGGTGCTCTCACACCCAGAAAAGCATCACCAGTCCTGGCTGTGGGCCAGGCAGGGGTCAAGGGGCTGGAGAGCTGTTGGGCTGGCCCCAGGCTCCAGGCCCCTGGTTACCATCCCTTAGCTGCCTGTTTTCCTGTCATTAAGCTTAATAAGCCAGTTGTTACATTTTCCTAACTGGACGGGTTTGGTCGAAAAGCAGAAGTACTCTTCCCTGTTCAGGGGCTTTCACCCTTACTGACTGAGTTGAATAATTTGTCTTAATAAATCAAGAGAATGCTGTGGGTTTTGCATACGTTTTTAGAGAAGGTACATGTGGGTATGGCTGCCGTTCGATCATGTATTTAATTAAACTAATGAGTTGACATCTTTGGTGGCAATGAGTCCAAGCGCAAATACCCTCTTGTTCTTCAGCCCCCAGGCTTCACGCAGTAAGAGTCTTGAGTTTACTAGAACTCGATTTTGAGAAAAAAGCTGGTACTTACTTGCTCTTCTTCCATTAAAACATTGGGGCCTAGTGACCCCCAAATCAAAGGATTTGACCAGTTTCAACTTTTGAAGTCAGTCTTGCCTAGCCCGCCCATTCCCAAGCGAGTGCCTCAACCCTCCTGTCATCCATCCCTCAGAGCCCTCACTCACGCCTCCCTCTCACACTGGGCACTCGCTCTCACACACTCCTTCCCACTGAGGAGACCACACCTGATGACATGGGGATGGTGACCTCCTGGTGAGAGAGGCAGTTCCACAGGGACTGAACTTAGAACCTAGGGGATGAAATACCAGTGCTAGCGTTTCAGACCCCAGGCAGCAGGAAGAGAAGACTTTCTGTGTGAGGACAGCATGCTGAGAGTCCCTGAGGACCCCCCTACCAGCCTAGAGCCAGGGCTGCTCCACGGAAGGGGGAGCGCGACTGCTCAGAGGGCCTGCCAGGCAGCCCCGCTGGCTCCTTCATCACTTGTTGGAGTCCATTACTTGTGTTTTCTGTGGCTTTAACTGGCTTTGAAATCTTGCATAAAGCAAATGAAGCTGTAATCAAGGTCTTTGTCACTCTCCCATATTTGCATGTAAGTGCTGCAGTTTGGGGACAGCTCATCAGTCCTCGGCTTACTCAGAAAGAGAGTTTTTAAAGGAACAAAAGGAAAACAACTTTAAAAGGATCTTAAGCATTTCGGGCCTCTGCAATTTTGGAGACACAGCAGACAAAAATATTCTAATTCCCCCTTAGTTTACTTTGCATAATATATTGGTCCAAACAAGCTGAGGACTGGACTCCAAGCAGAGAGGAGGTACCTCTGCAATGCTAATGGGCTGCTTCACAGCTCCAGCAGATAGGGGCAGCCCAATGTGTTGTACCCTCAGCTCTCCAGGCAAGGAGAGCAGCCTGAACTCCGGCTCAGCAGCAGTCATCAGGAGGGAGCTCCCTGAAGTGCAGGGAGGCACCAGGCCTTACAGAGGCGCGTCTCATATCCGTCCATAGAGCATGGCTTGAGGTTTTAGAAACAACATTGTAGAATCATCTAGGTCCTGACTAAGTGGTTTGGACTACATTCATGGGTTTTGGTTTCTTTCTGTAGCACCATTTATGTTTTCAAAGATATATTTAAAACGAAGAAGCCCTATATGTTAAGGCAGGCAGAAAGGAAGCAAATCTGGGGTCCAGAGTCTCTCCTCTTCTGACAAGAGCCCTTCCTACAGCTCTCCCTAGAGACATCCCTATGGAATCACTAGGATCTCTCGGGGTCATTGGGTAAGTCCCCAGATTAGATGCAAAGTAAGGTTTCCTCTAATCGCAACAAATGGCAACTCTGAGCTAGCAATCCAGGCTTCACAGAAGGTGTGAAACTCCTTGGCTGATTCTACAAGGAAAAGGAGGAGAAGAAAGTTGCAACCAGTCTCCCAGTATTATCAAAGACAAATATTATGAAATAATCGTCAACTGTTCTGCTTCCTAGAAACCTGAACACCTGTTTCTCCACTGTGATGGTCATTAGGGACATTCGTTGGGAATTTCCAGCTCTCCATAATCTGGACGTGTGGTAGGATTGTACTTCCTGCCCCTCCCCTGGGGTTGGATGGGGTTCTAGTTCTGTAACTAGTTCTGATGAATGAACATTAATGAGCATTTTACCACTGATGCCAGACCCTATAAGACTCTCTCTTCTCTCCAGCACAACAGCCAGTGTTCAAGATGATGTCTGCCTGGGCTCCTGGGCAGCTAGAGTGAATGAGTCCTCCTCACCCAGTGTTCCATGATGGGTACACTGCATGAAGAAAAAGAACATTTTTGTCTTTCAAGTCACTGAGATTTGGTATTTGTAGGTAATGCACAATCGAGCCAATCCTGAGGAATACATCCACTCATGACATCACCACAGTTTCATAAAACAAAGGACAGATTGATTGGTTTCATGCCAACAAAGCAGCCAGCCAGTTCATAGCTAGTACTTGCTAACCCTAAGAAGTGCCCTTGTCATATAACAGTCTATAGAAAAAAAAAAAAAAGAAAGAAAGAAAGAAAGAAAAAGAAAGAAGCCTCTATCTTCAGAAGCTTGCTGTCTTAGCTGAAAATATCCATTTCATGTAGGCAGGCAATGGGAAAGGTTTAAATACTAAAAGATGAGGTTATTTACAGAGCAAGAACAAACAATGCTAAAATTTATATGGAACCACTAAAGACCCAAAAAGCCAAAGCAACCTAAAAAAGAAAAGCAAAGCTAGAGGCATCACAATGCAGGACTTCGTGTTATAGTACAAAGCTGGAGTGATCAAAACAGTACGGTACTGGCACAAAAATGGACACATAGATCAATAGAACAGAATAGGAAAGCCAGAAATGAGCCCATGACTAGATGGTCAATTAATCTTCCACAAAGTAGGAAAGAATATCTAATGGGAAAAAGATAGTCTCTTCAAACAATGGTGTTGGGAAAACCAGATAGCAACATGCAAAAGAATGAAACTGGACCACTTCCTTACACTACACACAAAAACAAATCCAAAATGGATTAAAGAGCTAAATGTGATATAGGAAAGCATTAAAATTCTAGAGGAGAACACAGTCAGTAACTTCTTTGACATTGGCTGTAGCAACTTCTTTCTACATGTGTTCCCTGAAGCAAGGGGAACAAAAGCAAAAATAAACTATTGAGACTACATCAAAATAAAAAATTTCTTCACAACCAAGGAACTAATTTACAAAACTAAAAGGCAACCTACAGAGTGGGAAAAAATATTTGGAAATGACATATCCTATAAAGGGTTAGTATCCAAAATACATAAAGAACTTTTAAAACTTAACACCCCAAAAATGAGTAATCCAATTAAAATATGGACAGAAGACATGAAGAGAAGTTTTTCCAAAGAAGATATCAAAATGGCCAATGGACACATGAAAAGATGTTCAACATCACTGACCATCAGGGAAATACAAATGAAAACCACAATGAGATATTACATCACACCTATCAGAATGGCTAAAATAAACAACACATATATACAATGGACTATTACTCAGCCATCACAAAGGATGAATACCTACCATTTGCACTGACCTGGATAGAACTGGAGGGGATTATGCTAAGTGAAATAAGTCGATCAGAGAAACACAATTATCATATGGTTTCACTCATATGTGGACTATAAGGACTAGCACGAAGGACCATAAGGGAAGGGAGGGAAAACTGAATGGGAAGAAATCACTGAGGGAGACAAACAATGATAGACCCTTGACTCTGGGAAACAAACTGAGGGTTATAGAAGGAAGGGGGTGCTGGGAGGATGGGGTAACTGGGTGATGGACATTAGGGAGGGCATGTGATCTGATAAGCACTGTGTATTATACACAACTAATGAGTCGTTGAACACTACACCAAAAGTTAATGATGTGCTATATGTTGGCTAATTGAATTTAAATTTAAGAAAAGATTTAAAAATTGTTAAAAATTAGAAAGACAGCAACACAAGAGAGAACACATGTCAGTGAGGAGGTGGAGAAGGGGGAAGTCAACACTGCTGCACCTTGATCTGGGACTTCTGGCCTCCAAAACTGTGAAAAAATACATTTCTGCTGTATAGGCTACCCAGCCTGCATCATTTTGTGATGGCAGCTCAGGCAGACAAAGAGCATGGGAGGAATACAATTCTGAGGACCTTCTGAAGGAGGCAGCACTTGCTCTGCCTTGAGGAGGGAAGCTAAGAGTAGGTACAACTGCCATCTCTTTTACATGTATTATCTCATTTAATTTATAACATACAATAATACAACATTCCATTTCCTATTGCAAGTGAAGCTCAGTGAGGTGGAAAGCTTCCTAGCCCTTTCCAGCCTCACGAAGCCAGACGGAGGGGAGTTGGTTGGCAGAATGGGCAGGGGAGCTCTAGATGGTTGGGGGATGACATTTTCACTTTCAGAAGCAGAGCAACAAAACACACCAGAATGGGACCAAGGATCCTCATCTAGAAGCAGTGGGATATACACTGAGGTAAGAAGGCTGGGATGATACCAGACATGGCCATCTGCTGAAAAAAAAGAGGTAGTGGGGAATCTCCATATAAATATTTAAATATTTAATCTAAATACATATTTAATATGTATCTAAATCTTTTAAAATCTGATCTTGGAACTGTGATTGGATGTGAGTAGATTCTTCATAGTCAGTTATATTTTTTTTCCTGGCCATCTTAAAAATTGATCCAAGTCAGTTTTAAGATGTCCTAAAAAGCCCTTTCCACTGTTTTTCAGTTTGATGTATTTCATCATCTTGACACAGCCTTGGGACAGAAGCCTGATCCAGGAAAACTGGACTCTACATTGACTGCTTTCAGACAGTCAATCTAGAGAGGAAGAGGGAGGGGGGTGCATGAGTCATAGGAAATGCCCAAGTCTCATTATTGCCCAAAATGTCATACTCCAAAATAACAAAACTTTAGTGCCCCTGACTGAGACTTCTCTGGAGCTTGAGTTTGCTGGAAAGAATAGTGGATTGCCACTCTGCCCAGCAGCTGGCTTAGCCTTCTTTCCTGCTGCTTTAATAGCCTTTGAGGTAATAACCTGTTTTATTAAGACAAAGACCCAAACCCTTTAAGCCCTAGCAGAGATGAGCTTAAAAATGAGAAGCTCTGGGTGGCCATGTGAGCTACTGAATCTCTTCCACTCCTGTTTTCCTGAATTTTATCCTCCTCTAGGGCAGGAGCTCCTAAACCAGACCACAGAGAAACTTTGGCATCCTACTGCTCACTTGAAATATCATACAAAATATTGGATAAATTTGCATGTTTCCAAGGAGAAGTTCTCTTCGCAAAGTATCATTTTCTCCAAGGACCCTAAGCCTGTAAAAAGGGTCTCAGCTCTAGGGCGTTCTTACCTTGACTCTCCCTTGACACCACTGGAGTCCAGACAGCCAAAGTGGCTCATCAGAAAAGGTGCTGAATGTGCACACAGGCAAAGTCATGTACAATCCCTACCTTGACCAATACCATCAGCAAGGGATTGCAATACTCTAACTTCAGTTTCTTCATAGAAATTTCACACTCCTTCCTTTGCAGGGCTGTGGTCAAGATCGGAGGTAAAGTGTATAGCAGGCACTAAGTGAAAACCATTCTTCTTTTAATGTTCCTGTCCAAGCTGCAATTAAATAATACTATCTTCTCAGAAGAGCTACAACCTCCATGCACCTCCACAGAAATCTTCCAGGGTAATTTCAGTAAACACTGTTGTGTGGATCTGTCAGGGTGGAGAATGTCATTCAATGGAGGGTCTAATGGGCACCTAAAAACCAGGAAGCAAAGCCAAAGAAACAATCAATGCAGTGGTGGGTTTTTCAGGCCACCTGTGGGCAAAGACCCACCATCATCTCCTCATGATGTGGGGGAAAGACCACTGTTACAGGAGCCACCACAACCATGCTCTCCTTTGAGCTCCACAACTCTTCACCCTGGAGAATTCTTTCAACCAATGACTTTAACTCTTTGGTAGAATCAGAAAAACTAATACCTGCCTTGCCTTTTACATAGGACAGTGATGCAGACAAAAGAGAATCTTAATCACATGAAATGAAATAATGAGTGTGAAACAAGTCTGAAAGCATTTCAAGGGCTGCAGAAGCAAGGGATGGTCATTACCATCAACATTGCGATTTTCATCATCGATCCACAAAGGCATCTTCACAGGACAAATAAGCAAACTGGGTTAGAGACAAAAGAATAGTGCTGCCCAAATAAGCAAAATGGTCTGGCCTCAGACAGTGGGAGGCGAGCCATCTGTTCCCTTTCTCCTTTTGATTTTCCCCAAGACATATGAGGAAATGTCGCCTGATTCTGTATGTGGGCACTCATCTCCTCTATGACCAATGTGCACCAATTTCCTTGTTTTATATATTCATAAAATGACACCCATTAACAAGCTCCTTATGTCATCCCAACTATGAAAGCCGCCTCCTCCTCCTGCTGCTGTGGCTGCTGCTCCCCACTTCTTCCAATGCATACATGTTCCTAGCTCTCCTTCTCTGGCCATGCTTTCCTACCTTTTCTATCCACAGGGATACCTGGCGAATTCCAAGTAACAAAATTCCTGCTCATCCCTCAAAGTCCAGCTCAGAGGCCACTTGATGTAAACGTCTCTGTCTTCAGCCCACCCCTCCCCAAGCTGCCCCCTCTTGCCTCTGCATTCCCAGAAACCCATAGAATCTGGAAACACTGGCCATATAATTTGCACTTTTGAGAGTCAAACAGGTACTTATTAATTATAACCACCAAGGTAACAGATACAGAGTCTGGGCCAGGATGCTGAAATACACAGTCCCTCTATGTCTGGGCTACAGATGCTGGCCCTTTACCATGGGGAGCCTAACACTGTGATTTTACTGCTCCTTGTAGGAGTCTGTTTCCCCAACTGGCCTCCTATTAGACCAGACTCCTCTTCCTTCTCCACCACTGTTCCATGTTTACTTAGTGCATTGCCTTAAATCTGCTTCCACATGGAAAGAATCTGAAATGGGGATTTGCATACAAAAGCTTACTGGGGCTTACTCTCAGGAAAACCACCAGTGAGGGAGTGAGGAAAGCAGGACTGGGTGGGGAGAGAAGTTGAAGTGTCATGTAGCAGTGACTCCAGACCATCCTACAGGCAGCTCTAACACTGGGATGGCCCCTCAAATGGAGGCAAGGGTCTCAAGACTTGGTACTCTTGAGCCAATCAGGTGCAGTCTGCCTTCAAGAAGGGGGTATACTTGGGAGAAGGTGTGTGTATACCAGTGCCTGGGAACCTTCACTGTCATCTTAGTAATCTGTCTACCTGTCCAGAAGGGGGAATAACAGTGCACAGCAGAACCCATTACAACTGGTTAGTACCAATCAATGAACTACAAAGTTAGGGACACATAGGGCTTGATTGTCAATTCTCTTCACTCCACTTGATTCTCACTGATGGTATCCCTTCTTCCCATGTCCCTCAACTCAAGCAGTGCAGAACCCCAGTTCCCACCAGGATTCCAAACCAAGAGGGTTGTCCTGCACTCATCCTGCTACCCCTAGCCCCTGGAGACCCAGGCCCAGAGAAAGACAAACCCAAGCTCAATGGAGATGAGTCTGACATGTTCCAAAGCATATTATTTGGAAATGTAAAAAAAAAAAAAAAAAAAAAAAAAGAAAGAAAGGGAAAAAAAAAAAGGAAAAACATTTTGTCCCCCCAAAAAGAATACTTTCAATGGCTGATTTCTAAAAGTAGTGATAACTGGTCAGACCCCAGAGGAAGTCTGCCCGTGTTCCAAGCCTGGTTCTACCACTTATTATGTATATTTGGACTAGTCGTTTAACCTCTCTGTGCAAGTTTCTTTCCCTGTAAAATGGGCATAATGCTGCCCTCCTAGTGGAATTACTGTGGGGATTAAGTGAGAGAGTACACGCATATAGGCTGTTTCCCATTTCCCCTCCAAATCCACACTGCATCCCTCTATCTTGCTTGGTCTGCATCCCCAAGGGATTGGCCTACACTGACTGTAATAATGGGATCCCTCACCCTCTGGCTTCTGAGCAGGTCTAGCCAATGGCACACATGGGACAGAGACCTGAGGGGTGACTTTTGTCTTGGCTCCCTCCCTCCACAGTGACCTCAGTCTGGTCTGCATCCCTCAACCAAAGGTCATAGCAGCTGTCAAAATGCCGCCTCCACACAACTCTCTTTTTTCAGGGTCTAGTGATGGCTCCCCACCTCTGCCCCTTCAGGTCAAGGGTGGTAAGTCCCTGACTATTACTTCCCCACAGAACACTGCACTGTCCTGCACGGTGTCCCTCTGTCCTCTTATCCTTCCATAAATAGAACTTATAACTAGTTTCACTTTTTTCCTGCTAGATCTTGTATATTACTGGCCTGTAGCCAGCACTTGCTAATTGTTCGGTGTTAACAACAGTGGAATTTTGCCCACAGATGGTTTGGTTCGTACAGCCCTACTGGGCATAGTTCCCATCTCTCTGTCTGAACCCAACCTCACTGAATGCAGCTCCAATCTCAGGGTCGAAGAAGGACCCTGCAGCATCTGGAGAGTTCCTGGTCTGTTCCACTGCCTCTGCTAGGGTTCCCCTCCTCGCCACTGGCTGCCTCCAAAACCCTGGGCTTTGTTCCGTTTCCCTGTGGGCCTCTCACAAGCTCTCACAACCTATATGGGGAAAGAACTTTCTGTCTGTTCTCCAGAGTACCCAGCATTCCTGGGTGGCCTTCTAACCTATCATTTCCTCACAGGGATCTGTGGCCAGCCCGCCGCTCAACCTACTTCAACCTTTTCTCTGTGCCCTTGAAAAGCACATTTGTCAAACCTACTAGCTATCATATATATTCAAATGCTTACAAAATCCTATACTGGAAAGCCCTCAAGGCCAGTCTTCTATGTAGCCAGACCAAGCTACCCAGAGCTGAAAGACAGCAAAGAGGACAGTCACTCTTGAGGTTAAGCTGAGCCCCCGCACACCGTGGGCTGACTGAGAATGTCAAGCCAACAAGAACTGACTGGGCCATAGGAGCAGTGACCCCAGAGCAGGAGCACCGCATCATGACCTCACAGCTGCCCCTACAGAGAGGATAAACCCACTGAACCCAAAGCCCACAGATTCGTAAGACCAAAGCTCATTTTATAGTGTATCACATCAGCTAGTGCCCGTTATTAAGCAGGAAATCACATTTATGTGTTGGGTCAGCAGTCTATCCATTCAGGGAAGAATGGATTTTTCTGAGAAAATGAAAATCATTCATTTACTTTCAAATTTTATTGGGGGAAATTTCTGTTGAATTTGAATACAGATGGGAGATAAAAGATGCTGGAGTACTCCATTCTTTCGTTTATTAATGAAGTAGGATACATAAAAGGCCCATTAAAATTACATAGAAGCCTCATAAGCATCTTTCATATCTTCTTACTCAGTCATTTTCATGTCTTGAGAGCAGCATTTCTGTGAGAAGGCATTACCCAAATGGAGTGGCACCCACACACACGTAAACACAGTTTAGTTGTAGCCGTCCATCCAGCCAGCCAGCCAGCCACCCATCCAGCCACCCAACCATCCATTACTTCAGGAGGAATATGCTGAGTACTGAGTATGTGCCAGACATTGCCCTGGTTCCTGGGACTGTAAAATAAGTTCCCTGGAAGTGCAAATAGGCAATTAGGGACAAAGAAGTCTGTGGGTTCTGACAGTTCAGGTAAGGACCATGGAACTCAGACCTGGGACAAAAGCACCAGGGAAGGCTTCTAGATTGAGACCTAAAGGTAGGAAAGGATTCTCCTGGTGAAAAGGAGAGAGAGAAAGAGAGCAGGCTGTTTCAACCCAAAGAAGGAGCAGCCCAATGGCTCAGGGAAGGTCTGCAGTAATTCAGTAAGACTGGAGCAGAATGTTTAAAGGGAACAGAAAGGAGGTAGAGAAGAAAGGAAAAGCTCCAGGCAAATGACAGTAAGAAATGTGACTGGGCAGGTAAGAAAAAGTCTAGGCTGATGAGGGAAGCTTTTCTGGAGGTGGTGAGTTTTAATCAGGGAATTGAAAGGCATGGTTATGCTGGGTGCGTTCTGGGGTGAGGAGGAGGTGGTTGTGGATACAGAAAATCACCTGTGCTACGGAGACCTAAACATCATTCATGTACTCACCCATCCATCCATCTACTCTCCAAATTTTAATTGGCCCTCTAGTATATGATAACACTATGCCAGGCCCAACAGAGGTCTAAGAGGAATCAGACATGAATCTATGCCTTTCCCTTATACTTAACCCAAAAGTCAAGCTTCACTGTCTTGAAAACTGTGTGATAATTAGAGGTGGGAGAAAGATGTTGAAGCTTGTAGGGGGAACTCAAAAGTTTGAAGGGGAATAAAGTCCCCTCTTTGACTTCAGAAACCATTACCATGGGAAGAAAGAAGTGACACTTGCTGGTCCTCTTTAAAACTGTCTGACCTTTCCACTGACCACATAGGTCATTATCATAAAACAATGACTAATTGAGCCACCCCTCCACTTTCCCTCTTGACCCTGAAGCTCCTGCCTGGTCCCATGCATCAGCTCAAAAAGGCAGAGAGCACATTCCGTGCTGGGTGGGTAGGTCTGGCTGTAACACTATTTGGCTGCCTGACTTTCATATAGTTATTTAATCATTCTGGGCCTCCGTGGTTCGAGTCTCTAAAATGCAAATGGTAACATCCACCTTGCAAAGTTGTTTAAATAAATCATAGCAAATCATATGTATTTATCACTGTTAACTTGTTTAAAGAAAATGAAAACAGTTGGACAGTGAGTGTCAACAGGTCTGTATAAATTCTGGTGGTATAGGATTTGGGGGAGCCAAGTCAAGGGAAAGTTTGGGAGAAGAGGGTTCCTAGATGGACTTTGAAAATCATCAGAGGGGCTCTGTATGGGTCACTTTAGCCATCACCTAGCAGGGAGGCAGAGTCCTTCCAGGCATTAACTTATTTATGACTTCAATAAATAAGCATTATCCCTGCCCTCGCCTCTGTTGACCCACTGCCAGGAATTGTTTCCCATCTTACCTTCCAAGGTTCTGTCAGTGTTGTCCCTCCTCCAGCACCAGACATGCCTCCACCCATCCCCCAGCCTCTGTTGCAAAGTCATACTTGAGTGGTCACAGGCTTCCCAGGAAACTGAGATTATTTACATCTCTCACTCTTCCTGGAATGTGATCTCTTTGACATCAGAGATCATGTCTCCTTTTGTGTCTCTAACAATATTGGATGCCTAATAAATATCTGTTGGACAATCTGTGCATCATGCTTTGCGGTTTATGAAATTATTCCATGTTTACCATCTCAGAAAATTTTAGGTGCCCTCCAGAATGATCCTAGGAATAGGCTGGAAAGACCCATATTTCAGCTTAGCATAGAGCTAAACATAAAATCACAATGAAGTGCTGCGTGAACTTCAGTTACCTCTCAAGAGCATGGATTCCTAAGTCTATGCTGTGGGCAAGTCACTGACCTTACACACTGGGAGAGCTAAAGGAGATAAGATACAGGGAAAGGTGACATATTTAATTAGAGAGACAGAAATACTGCATTCCAAATCTTTCAAAGGGCTTTAGCAAGGCCCCATGGAAAAGGAGAAAAAGTGGAGATCGGAGTTATAAATAAATAAATAAATGCACAGGATTCTAACACTACCCCTGCCATCTACAAGCTGTGAGTGATGTCTAAGAGACAGGGAGAGAAAGAAATCAACCCAATTGCTTATAGAGTCTCTTTGCTCCTCTTCGAAATGTGGACAGTAGTATTTGGCTTGGACTATTGCAAAAAATAATTTTTAGATGTATGCTAAATACACTGTTTTCAAACAAATACTCAATAAACAGGAACCCAACCCTCTCCGATCCTCCCTTGGAGTTTAGAAAATGGGGTGGCATCTTATTGGAAGAGAATTAGTAGGGGCTTTATGAAATATGTAACATGTTAACTGGACCTCCATGGCTGTTCTACCAGAGATGGAGATAAAAGGCATTTCAGGAGAAAAATGGCAAGTACAAAGTGTATGGTTCCAAGAAGAGCTGTGTGAGAGTGAGTTTGTGCCTGTAGTCTATGTGTGTCTAGGTACCTGTGTGTACAACTGTATGGGAATATACTTGTGCTTATATATGTGTGTATACATGTATGTTTGTGTATATGCAAGTGTGTGTTTGTAGGATGTGAATGCACTTGTGTATGTGCAGCAGAGAAATGGAAAATGAACTTGGAAACATGGAGTCAGACCTGAGAAGCCCCCATATGGGCATGATTCACAGAGCAAGCGGTTCACTCTGCAGCATTGAGTGGGGGAGGGATGGGGCAAATTGCTAGGCAGCAAAGGACACGAGCACATCAGGCTTGCAGAAGACAAGGGCAGCATCAACTTTATGGCTCATTGGAGGGAGGGCACACATTGGAGGGAGGGATTCCACATAGCATAGGAAGAAAGGGCCAGTTACTGAAAGAGTGAAACAGAAAATACTTTTCAGATGGCCGGTTCATGGAGAAAAGGAGGAGTTAACGCCGAGTCCAAGCTGTGCAACAGAGTCACTAGGGAAACAGGGTGCTGCCCAGTGGGTTTATAAATCAGAGGGATATGGAAAGAGTCAGGGCCAAGTAGCCAACTAGGCTTTCTAGTTTGGGAGCAAGGGGCAGCAATCATTTTAAAGCTATATATTAAAGTTCAAATTCTCATTTAAAAAAAGAAAGAAAGAAAGAAACCCTCTCCTGGATATCCTATCATATGAACCCTACTCCAGTATATCTTCCAGATTCCTAGGTTTCCCAAGAGAACACTTATTTGAAAGCAAATGCCAGGGGAGAGGGAACACCCTCTCTGTAGTTAACCAGTGGCCCAGGGAAGAGGTAATGCTTATTAGTCATCAGCCAGAAAACTCTCAGAAGACAAACCCCTGTAGACAGCGATGAAAGAATGATGCAAGCAAAATGCTCAAATGCTTCGGGGGCAGCAGAGGAAGTTATGTGCCACAGGGCAATCAGAGACATTCCCATGAGGTCCTAGCATTTCATCTGGGGTGCAAGTGCCGAAAGCAGAGGCAGGGAGAAGGTGGGCATTACACATTTTTCCAAGGGACAACCTGAGGGCATCAGGGACCAACAAAAGAGCAATTTCTTTAGTCTTTAGCACATTCTAGAGTATTGTTATAAATAGGATCATGGCTTTAGACTCCAGACTGAGGTGGGCACTCATTACCTTGCCCACATAGAGTGAGCTAGGCATGGGGTCCTGTCACAAGGTAGCCCTGAGCCTTCTTTGCCTCTTGCTCCCTCTCATCCTGATAGACCACATAACATAAATGTTGTCATGGTCACCCTTTCCCTAGGGAATGAAATGGATCCCTGAGCCTTCCAAGCACAGGAGTAAAGCTGACAGCCTCAAGGCCAGCTTCAAGGACAAGGAACTCAGCTTTGGGTGCACCCCACTCAAGTGTCAGTAGAAAGTCCTACAAAGGCGGGCACTCAAGGGTCCCCTGTTGGGGACATCACCATCTATCCCCAGATTTCTCCAAATGTGATTGCTTATTTCCTTCTAAAGCACATGTAATTGTGGGTCAGTAGGCCTAGTACCCCATCCCCCACTAAAAAGCAAACCCCACCACATGTGACAGACAGCAGCAGGGCATTGTGACAAGGGCTCAGTTGATCTTACAACGCCATCAAAAATATTGATGCATATAAAATCACATAGTAGCATCTCAGCAGGTACCAACTCTCTTGATAAACAGCACCCAAAGAAGAAGCATATTCTGGAAAGGGAAGAACCCCAAAATCATTAATTCTGGGTTCTGGAATGAATCACATAATTTTACTGGAGGATTACTTATTTTGAGATTTTTGTTGACTTATAGAGTACTGTCTATTCACTCAACTGAAATCTTACTGAATACCTATACCAGTCACTAACAATTTTTAACGATTACTCTATGCCCAGTTCAGCATCAGGCCTAACTACAGGACAAGGAAGACACATTTAGAATGCTTAGAATGGGAAACTCAGGAGGCTTGGAAAACTGAAAGCTTAAACAACTTGAGACTCCAGAATTCCAGCCTCCCCCACCAAATGCTCGGGCCCTCCACTAGCCCTCCTAGGCCAGCATCGACGCTCAGCTTCCGCAACTCATGGCAGAGAATGTACTGTTTTAGTAAAAGCCCAAGATGTTTTCAGGTAGGTAGGATCTGCACAAGTTCATCCAGAGTTGCTTAGAACTTTACCGAAGGGTTCTGGGTTCTGGGTTTTGGGTTTTTTGGGGTGTTTTTGTTTTGTTTGTTTTTTGTTTGGGGGGTTTTTGTGTTTGTTTTTTGTTTTTTTTTGTAATAAAAAAGCTTTTTAAATATGTATGTGACACAGTCTCTCATCTCTTCCATGTGATGACAGCTAATATTCACTACAGATTTTCTGGTCTCCTTAGTCTTTGTCTAAATTTCATGTTAAATAGATCCTTGTCTTTCAACTTTCCATGGGTGAAATATATCTGAGGGGATAAGAATAAACCCACAAATCAAGCCACACAAAGACAGATAGTAATAAAGTGTGGCTATTAATCACAGGGAGGCAACCTGGATCTACCGCGAACAAGTGATCCTAAATTAGCGAAGATATTCAATCAGCAAAGAGGCCCAGGAAGCCCAAAAGCCTCATCCAACTCCTCGTGTTCGTAACTCTCACTCCTGGTTGGCCGTCATCTCCAGGTTTCTAGGACGGGACAAACAATCTGTATCATGCTGCATTTTGTTTTGTTTGTGTAATGATATACCCTGTCACACTGCTGCTATACAGGTCGGGCACAAGGAAAAGGGGCCAGGTTGTCGGCAAATGCATTGCTGGCTGGGTTCCTCCCTCGTCAGCCCGTGGAAGGAACATTGCTTTACAATCAAACTTCACACAGAACTCCTTCTTTTCATGGACTGATTTCTCACCCCAACACACAGCCCATCCCAGTTATGCTTTAATCACTTTCTGCTGAAGAGTTTTATGTCCTTTGGTTAGTAGCAACAATTTCATAATAACTATTTTTTTAAAAAAGGGTATCAAGTCCTTGCTAAAGATTCATGTTTTGTATGAAACCTTCTGAAGACTTTTCAGAGAAACTGGTACTTTGAATTTGGCAGGATGCCATGGCCAGGTCAGTAAGAACCGGCCATTTATATTGGGGAATGCTGAGACATGAGCTTGGGTAAGAAGAGTAGATTCATATTCTGAAGAAACTAGAACCTGGGAATGTTACAGAGACGGAGGAGCCCGGGAACACTCGGGGGAACATGCTACTTCAGGGAGACTAACCTGGAGGCCATGAGCGGGGCGCGTCTGCTTGGAGCAGGGGCCTGGAGGCAGAGTTCTCGACTGGGGCCTTTTGCCAACAGGCAGCTGTGCCATGGTGAGGGTTTTCCCCATGCTGGCTGAAAGGAAAATGGGAAGAGAGATTAGGCAGATCCCAAAGACCAATTCTGTAGGAAGGGAGAGATGAAGGGTTAGGTAGCCATGGCCCTGAGGGCACAGACCTGGATGACTAGAAACATGGTGAACGGTTACAATTCTGTTTCCATCTGCCGAGGTCAAGAAGAGTGTGTCGGTAGGGAGGGCATCCAGGGCATAAGGGAAACAAGAGCCATAGATCGGGCATGCTTGCATGTTCCCTTCATTTATTAAAAAATGACCCATTTGCTACGCTAAGTCTACCACACTGTACTGGTGCAAACAAACAAAACCAAGAAGAAAATATTAATCTGACCACATAGCCAGGTTAAGAGTGGAGTAGGATATTCACAGATGTCTGAAAAACAGGACAGTATACAACATAAATACCCCAATGCCAAGGGTCCATAAAGCTACAGTGAAGCAAATGGAGTCTCATCACCTCTGGATGGAAACACACTGGAAGAAACTTGAGAAAGGGGAGGAACGAGGTAAGAAAGGCAGGCAGGATGGTTACCAGGGCCAGACCTGCCCAGCGAGCCCTTCCATCTTTGTCTTAAGGAAAACACAGCTGCATGCAAGTTCTGTGCCTTTTAACTCAGGGGTCCTGCTCACAGGTAAGTGCAATCCAGTCATGGTGCCAGGCTCAGTTAATGAAAGTGAGCTATTCCTTCTTCCTTGCTGGGCTGAAGGGGAGTGAAGAAGAGGCTGGCAGAAGCTGGCAGGCCTGACGTGGGAAGATGGGTAGAAGGATGAGGGGTTCTCTCTTTTATATTAAGTATTTTTCATGATCCGAGGAAATGTTACCTCTCTAAAGTCCTGAAAAGCCTCACTGTTTATCCTAAGCTAACAAAGAATTTCAGCTATATTCTTCATGTTGCTAATCACTTTAAAATAATGTAGAGCATATGTGTTATTCCTCCACCTAAATCCCAAGCTTCTTGGAGGCAGAGTCTGGGTGCTATCTATCCACAAATTTCATGGCATCCGGTGTTAAGACACTCAGTAAAGAGTAGCTCACTATCTCGCTGGATTTCCATGAAATCTGGGAAGAATCCAAGGCCCCAAAAGGGGAAGATAGTATATGAAAGGGGAAAGATACTCTAAACAGCTGTCTGTCACCTGAAAGTCAAAGATAGAAAATGCTGCATCCTCAGTGAAGGGAGGGAAAGCTATCACCTACTTCTCCACTTAAAGGCAAATTCCACAGCCCTGAGCATGACCTAGGACTTCAGATAGGAATAAGGAAGTTATTAGCCAGGGGAACTGGAGGAGTAGGAGGCTATGACTGACTGGCAAGTCCCTTTGAAAAGCAGAGAGTAAGAGTTGATTAAAAGAAGAGAAATTCATGGATTTGTCCTAATTCCATGAAGGAAAACTTTTCACATTCACCATTATCCCTCCAGAACTTAGCACGACTGATGATAATAAAAGTGAGCTGATACCCATGAAGCCATGGATAATCCTTAATGGATACTGGGGATGGATGGATGAATGCTGGGCCAGGTGGGGGTGCAGGCTTAAAGGAGAAAGGTCAGGAGAAAGGGAACCAGATCCTCTGTGTTTGCTCAGCCACTTCTCCAGCTTAGGAGGAAAGGAAGAAACTCAGGATTCACACTCGGACCAGGATAAAAGGGAAGAAGCAGACTCATTTATGCCATACTTATTGGGACATGGAACTTGTGTGTGTGAAAAAAATCTTAAATATTCTTTTTTAAAAAAGATTTTATTTATTTATTTGACAGAGAGAGAGAGATCACAAGTAGGCAGAGAGAGAGGGAGAAGCAGACTCCCTGCTGAGCAGAAAGCCCGATGCAGGGCTCAATCCCAGGACCCTGAAACCATGACCTGAGCCGAGGGCAGAGGTTTTACCCACTGAGCCACCCAGGCACCCTAAAATGTGAAATATTTCTTAACAAATTTTTTAATTTGATTATAGTTGACACAAAATAGCTTCAGGTGTACAACGCAGTGATTCAACTTCCCCACATTATGCTATGGTCACAAGTGTAGCTACCATCTGTCACCATGTGATGCAATTACATAGCATGGACTATATTCTTTATGTTGTAACTTTTATTCCCATGATATATTCATTCCATAACTGGAGGCCTGGATCTCCTACTCCCCTTTCCCGGCTCCATTTTGCCCTTCCCCCACCCCTCTTCCCTCTGGCAATCATCAGTTTGTTCTCTGAATTTGTAGGTCTGATTCTGCTTTTTGTTTGTTTGTTTATTCATTTGTTTTTTAGATTTCACGCATGAGTAGAACCTAGGCAGTCATTTCTTTGACATCAGCCATGCAACATTTTTCTAGATATGTCTCCCAAGGCAAGGAAAAGCAAAAATCAACTATTGGGACTATCAAAATAAAAAGCTTCTGCACAGCAAAGAAAACCATCGACAAAACAAAAAGGCAACCTATTGAATGGGAGAAGACATTTGCAAATGATATATCCAAAAAGGGAGCAATATCCAAAATATATAAAGAACTTATACAATTCAACACCACAAAAAAAGTCTGATTAAAGAATGGGCAGAGGACAGGAACAGACACTTTTCTAAAGAAGATGGATACAGATGGCCAACAGACACTTTAAAAAGCTGCTCTACAATCACTCATCATCAGGGCAATGCAAATCAAAATCACAAGGAAGTATCACTTCCTTACAACATGAAATATTCCTTTTTTGAAGGTTTATTTATTTTAGAGAGAGCGAGAGAGCACACATGGGGGATTGGGGCATTGCAGAGGCAGAGGGAGAGGGGGAGAATCTCAAGCTGACTTCCTGCTGAGTGGGGAGCCCAACACGGGTCTCCATCTCAGGACCCTGAGATAAGGGTCTGAGCCAAAACCAAGACCCCGACCCTCCACCGACTGAACTCCCCAGGCACCCCACAACATGACATCTTCTTAAAGTTAGACCTCAGCATACATTTGGACTGAATGTGATCAAATGGAATGAGCAGAACTGAATTGTAAGATGGAGAAATGAACAGAAATGGACCAAATTCACCTACAGAGATGGAAAGTTTTCCACTCGGACTTTTAGACTGGCTTTGGCTCAGTTGGAGCTACAGAGTCACAAAGACACATTCGAGTCATCCGACAATTACTGTAATCGTGAAAAGCATGCGAAGGTGTGTGACCATCAGATAAACCATCTAGGGTTACAGGAGTTAGCTCCCCCCCTACCGGTGCTGGCCTGCAGCTCCCTCTGGGCAGGTCTTATCTTCCCGCACACATGCTGTTCTGGGTTTTATGTATGAACTTTAGGGGGAAAGGCATCCAACTGTGCAGAAGAAATGAAAGATTTTTCTCCTTTTTTTTTTTTTTTTTAATGCTTCTTAGGGGCCTCATGCATGGAAGAGCTATCAAGAATTCACAAATGAAGGGACAGCAATAACACAGAGAGGACATCCAGAGCAACCCTAAGGTTCCTACCTTGCCCACAAGAGGGGCTGGGGGCTTCAGGTCCTAAGGACAAGCAGGAAGGGAGCAAGAACAAAACTCATAGAAGGAGAGGAGGGGCTTCAGGGCAAGGGCAGGAGTCCAGGGGCGGAGAGCACCGGTGATGAACGAGGAGTGCTGAGGAATCAGGTCCCAAGAACACGTTTGTCCTTCCCATCTGATGGGGCTGTAATTACAAGGGGATTGAGCTGATGAAGCACGGAGGACCTTTTCCGCTTACGTCCGCATCTTCCCTCCATAATCATCTTTGAGAAAAACGTTAACTTGGAGTGGGATAAATGGCTCAGAAACTTAGATCATCGACTCAGTGGGTGTGGAGTCCCTGCAGTTGGGCTGAGTTTATCCAGAACCATGTGTTTTGCTGTGAGAAGACCCGGCTTGCCTGTATGTGCACCTGTCCAGGTACTGGGGCAGATCGCTGAGACAAAAGATGGCAATCTGAAGTATCTGTCCCCCAGGTCCCGTTTCAAAAGGGCTCTCTACCAGAATGCAGATGGGCAACATAGAAGCTTCTTAGGAAAAAAGCATGGCGCCTGCTCATAGTGTGTTTGGGAAAAACAAATCTCACTCATGAAGAGGTCAAGATAGAAGAGAGGGAGGCTCAGACTTTGGAGGTCACAAATCATGGAGATCACGGGGGCATGGAGCAGTAGGGAAAAGTTTTCTGGAATAGGTTGGACATCATCCAGGCCCTGGAAACTATTTAAAGAAGATATGGAGGGGGTACTTACAAGCTAGGATCATGAGAGAATAAGCAGAGGCATACAGGTTAGAGTGCAGCAAATGAAGGGAGGTGCTGAGCAAATTCTTTCAACAACCTCCCTTTTTGGGGACCCCCCTAAGGACCCCTTTGCCCACAGAGATTTTCTTATTACCCCAGTTAGTAGTGTCTTCTGTTTCCTCTGAACCCTGGTAACACGTTGCTTTCATGCCTTTCCAGGCACACATGATGTACTGCCTTATGCTAAGGTTATTTACTTACCTGACCTAAATTTCTTACTACACTCTAAGCTGCATTATGTCCCTAATATGCATCTTCCTGAGACCAGAAATTTGGTACAGGTTACTTGGATTCAGTAACTTATTAATGAATGATACAGGGTACCTTTGGCCAACCTGATAGGGAGGAGGAGATCTGACTGCCGTTGGCAGATCTGATTTAAGGGCACTTAAATGCACTTGAACTTGGAAACCTAGAAACCTGAAGAGAGTCAAATGCTTATCACCACAGTGCCTTGATGCTCAGCTCCCTCTTCCATGTGGTCAGTTTCTCCCTTTTCTGGGTCTTTTGTAGTTTGGAGTCTGGATTCACCAGAAGTCTCTGTCCACAATTTCCTCCTCACTGTGTACCCCAAGCACACACAGATAGATAATTATTTGGAGAACAGTTGTGAAAACTGAAATTATGTTCTGACAGCAGCTTCAACATAAATATCTGTTTCAATACATGGAGAGCTTAAATAACCATATAGGACAGACACTTTATGACCCCAATGTAGAAGGAAGCATCTGAATAAGATTCACAATGTATTTTTTAACTTATTTCCCTTTAACAAAATTTTTCTTTCACTCCTATCAGTTGGTCTGAGTTCTGCTGGCCGGCTACCCTCCTTGACACTGTTCGGTCCCGGACTGACCTCCAGGGACTGAATCACCCAGGCTCCCTCGCGCTCTGACTTCTGAGGCTCCAACAGGAGGTGAGGGGGAAAAGGAGAGGGCAGTCAAGGCATGACTCACTCAGCTCCCTCTCTGCAGGTCTGGGGTTGGCCAGTAGCTGTGTGTGGGACCAAAACTCTCCCTCTGCAACCAGAGCTCCCAGTCTCTCTGGATCTAGCAACTTCTTTGCACCTTCAGGCCTCGAGCGGCTAACGCTGCTCATGCCCACTGCTCTGGCCAGTCCTGAGAACTTCAATGCCTTTGGTTGATTCCCCTAATGCTGCCGAGGCCCCCACCTTATTTGGATGCATCCCATCTCTGCTTCCTGCAAGGACCCTGATGGATATAGCTGTAATCCCATGGACCCAAGAAATGTTCAGTGAGGAAAAGGATGGTCACTTTTCTATTTCTACACTGATCCAGGATCAGCCTGGTCTTTGAAGGGGGCGCCAAGCAGTGCTGGGATATTTGGGCTCGCTGGAGACTAGCTTCTATAGATTTGCTCTGCGTGTGAAGCCTCCATCTTGACTAAAGAAGTAAAATTGTGAAAAACCACATCGAGAGGTTTGTGATGAGCACAGAAGAAAATCTCAGAGGAAGAAAACTCCTAGGCTCTGCCCTCGGCACGTTGTGGAAGGAGGCCTCTCCTGCAGGTATGTTCTTACCTTGGAACTAATAGGAATTTCAGAAAGGTAGATTTATGCTGAACCCTGAGAGATGTTTTACCTACTTCTTGCTGATTTTTTGAAATAGGGAAAGGGAGGACATGTGTAAAAAGTAAATCCAGGCCGGATATCATCAAGTCCCTTACTTTCATAGTGGTAAATCTGGTCTATAGAGGTAGCTTTCTGTTTGGTTGCTGCCTATTAGGGACCTGGTTTCGCTGGAGGGTGTTCAGGCTGACCTATGGCAGCATCAAGGTTAAGGAGGCTCCTTAAGGAAGAAGCAGACTATGGTGTATGCAACTCAGCAGATGGTTGAGGCCTCCTGTTCCTGGATTTGGGGGACAGTCTACAGGGGGTCTTAGTACCTTCTTCATTCCGAGCACTCCTCCGCCGAAATAAGACTCCCACCCCAAGCGGCCCTCAGCTTTCATGCTCACTCTTCATTCATTAATTAAATGTGCACACCATTCAATGTTTGCGCAGTTGTCAAAATGGCTTTTAAGTTTGTTCCTGTCAGGGCTCAATGCCACAGCCTATAGGCCCCCCAGGGGCAGACAGGCTGCATTTTCTGTTACCTTATATAATACCCAAATACAGAGAGGTGGGGTTAAGAAATAGTGAGGTTTTTTAAGCACTATGCAAATTCAGATTATTAACACCATCATTATTAACAGATAATGATGATGTAATGGCAATGATGGTGATTATAATAATCCCTCAGAAAACATTCTTCCTCTCCTGCCTTTAGGAAGTATAGGCTGGCTGGCTCAGTGGTTGACTGCAAAACGTACACTTAAGGAATCCTGGGTAAAAGCTTTCTCGATTTCCCTGAGCTTCTGGTAAAATGCACAGGAGGCACATGTGTATGGGGGCGGGGGACACGCTCACGCATGTGTGTACCTGCACGCATGCGGGCATGGAGACTGCCTTCTGTCTCCGACAGGAAATGACACCAAGGTAAAACAATGGGGGGTTCTGCCGGCTACAAGCCCCTGGGGTGTAGCCATAGCTGTAAGGGCTGAGCGTTTGGGGGAAAACAGGCTGCAGTGTAGGGGGTGTTCCTGCATTGGAGGGGGAGCATTTCTTCAGGCCATTGTGGACCAATAAACAGTTCAATTTTTTCATTGTTCTAATTAATTTAATTAAGTTAACTTCCAAGGTGTGTTAAGAAGCAATGCCTTGGGTGATTAACTGTTCCCATATCAAGGTGTTTTCACAAACACATTTACCCTGATTAGTGTACACATTATTATGTAATTAAATACCTCACACAGAGGAATTTATTAGTGCCTCCTTGTCTCCTAACAAATAAAACAGCCCTCAAAATCTCTTGGAAAAGATGATTCCAGTTGCCGGGAAAAAGGGACAGAGAGATGCGGCCATACACCAAGGTCTAGCCTGAGCGAAGGATCCCGGAGCCCTTCCCAGGGCAGTGCCACCTCCCAGAGGTTTGCAGCCTGACCGACCCCTGTGCCAACTATCTTTCCTGTCTTCCCCACGTGGTCCCAGGAAGTCCACATCACCTGCCAGCAAGGCTCCTTCTTCCTCTTCTCCACTTACAAAGAGGGAGAGAAAAGCCTTTGCATGGAAGCAAGCAGGACTCTCCCCTTCATCTGTGCACATTCTTCTGAGCCGGCCTGCAGAAAACTTGTGGCCTTCAGAATTTCTGGATAAGGTCCTCCACCTCCCCCTAATCCCCCTGCACCCTGCTAAGCCAGTTTCTGTGCGACCCACTCCCCACTGCTTGGAAGAAGAGGGCTCTGTCTTGGTCATTCAGTCTGCTCTATAAAGTATCACTGTCCAGATGCCTTGCAAACAACAGTTTATTTCTTAGAATCCTGGAGCCTGGGAAATCCAGGACCAAGTTTCTGGCAGATTTAGTGTCTGCTGAGGGCCTGCTTTCATCTCTTGCCATGTTGTCATATGCTGGAAGGGACTAGGAAGCTCTCTGCCATCTTTTATAAGGGCACTAATCCCACTCATGTGGGCTCCACCCTCGTGATGTCATTAACTTCCACAGGCTCCACATCCTAATACCATCCCACTGGGGATTGGATTTTAACAAATGAATTCTGTGGGGACGCAAACCTTCAGTCTAGGGCAGGCTCATCGTGCGAGATATCAAAGAAAGTGAGTGCCAGTCAGATATCAGCTTCTGAGACAAGTTAGGAAAGTAGTTCTTTCTGGACAGGCTACTTGCTCAAGGCCTTCCCCTCATGGCCACCAACCTTATTATTTATATGGTCAACCAGATAAACCCAAACCGTGCCCTAATAACTAATCACCTCAATATTAATCACCTACCCTTACCGATCGCACCTGCCCCGCATTGCACTAAGCACGCACACTCCTGCTCTCGTCCCGTCCTAGAACTCCGTGTGGTAGGTACTATCGTCAGTATCGTTTACCAAATGAGGACGCTGAAGCATGAGGTGATTAGTGATGTGTCTAAGATCACAAAGCTTAGAAGTGACAGAGTCATGGAATCAAGGGCCCTTGGACATGAGAGCCCCAGGTCCTGGCCTCTGTGCTTGACCCTTCCACTCCATGCTCAGGGGAGAAGACAGGAACATGAGATATTCAGGTCTAGGGCCCCGAGGTCCATGCCTCTGATGCAAAAAGCCAGACATGTTTCTTTGCTCCCCTGACCCATTTGATGCTAGGAGGCCCAGGCAACTTAGCCACCTTGGAGAGGATAAATAAGTGACATTTCTGGGGAATGTAGAAAATACTACTGAAGGCCAAGTGAATCAATGCTGAACGCAGAACAAAACAGTTCCCACCACTGGGATCAGACTGTTCAGATTGGTGGCAGGGAGAGAGAATTATGTGAGCCGGGGGCCAGCTCCTGAGGGAGCAGAGATTGATTCTGTATGATTGATGACTCGGGGACAGAATGCCAAGTCATCAATTGCCTCGGCTCATGCCACGGACGGCATCAAGATCACTTTTCCCTGGTGCCCAGCCGGAAAGATTTCTCTTTGTTTGTTTGTTTGGCCTGGGGCAGCCGCCTGCCGGGCTCAGCTGTGTAACTTTACCAAGGCCTTCTGAGAAAAGACAGGTGACAACATCTGGCAGGAGGGCACAGGACTTGAAGGAGAGGCAGGAGAATTGGAAGTGGAGGTACAGTCTCTGTGTGTGTGTGTGTGTGTGTGTGTGTGAGAGAGAGAGAGAGAGAGAGAGAGAGAGACACACACACACAAAGAAAGAGAGAGACAGGTGGCAATAGTCCTACCCTAGGAATCCTGAATTCTAGTTCCACACATGCCAATGTGTAATATTTGACAAACTAGTGTTTTTACTCTGTGACTCAGTTTCTTCATATAATGAATCAGAAAAATTAAGCTTTTTCTTGTGTCTCATCAGGATATCAGAAAAAGATTTTCACTCCTCTCCAAACTTTGCTCATGATGGCCATAGGGTTTAATTTTTTTTTTTTCCATTGACCTTTATCATGCTTTCTCAGGAAAATTCGTAGTGTGCCTTATGCAGCCTTACACCTGGTTATTCCTCCTAGATGACCTACTGTGTGTCCCTCTATGAAAGTCAACCCCCCAATCAACCTGGATGCTTCCTGAGGTTAGAGACCACAGATTTCCTAGATTTTCTGTGAGCCTGGAGCCGAGCAGACCACACACTCCATAACAATTTCCCCTGACCAGTTTCCTATACATAGAAGTAAATAAATTGCCTATAAATCCCATGTAATATATGGGTCATATGAATCTATCTAAATGGTATTGGGAAAGTTATAGCTTGAATGAGACTGAAGATATTAAAATTTCCACAAAAACAGCAAGTGTGATTTTAAAGACAGTAAGGGGGAGATAACTCTATTGCTTCGAGAAGATAATATCAGGTTAAGAGATGGTAGTGAGAAATTTCACTCCCTAACTTTCTATTTTTCCCAGTTTCCTCTGACAATGTTAATAAACTTTAACTTGAAAGGTGGAATAAGGTAGCTCAGAAGGAATTAAATCCCAGCATAAGTAAAAGGATGGTGGTAACACACATATCAACCTCTTAAAAATCCCTCTGTCTGATTAGAAGATGGGTCATTCATACATAGAATAGAATAACTGCAAATAAGGAGAAAGATGCTAATCATCCACAAACCACCATTCAGTGCAGAATATTATTAAATGCCAGTCATATTTCCCTAACATTCCACATTCTCTGTGTGTCTGTGTGCCTATGTGTGTGCATTTAATTAGAATTCTAATACGTAGGCTTCTTAAATTAGTTCAAATCTTTGGGTTCAGAAACTCTACCCTAGAGTGGAGAAAACAACTGGAATGTCTTAAATAAGAAAGTGAGCACAGAGATCCTATAGGCGTTAACTAAAAGCAACACAAAAACAGCCTCCTTTTCTCCTTAGATAAAACACACCTTGATTTTTCTAAGTGATTTCACAAAAGAGCTCAAGATGTTCTTGAAGGTAAGACAGAGAAATACAGGTTGCCCTATTATGCAGGGACCCTTGGACGTGGATTCACGGTTGCAGGCACTGACTATACCCAAGGCTGTTGGAGGCGGGCCAAAAAGGCTCTTCCTAGCCTGATCATTCAATCACTCATCTCCCCACGACTCCAACAATTGCTTACTGGAGGCCTGGCCCAGGGGTGGCAACCAGAGTAAAGTCCCAGAAGGTGAGCTCTTCAGGCATCTGCCTGTCATGAGCCCACAGAGGTGGGAAGCAGGTTGACAGACAAAACCCTAGACTGAAGACACTGACTGACAATTAACAATGCTAAGATCAGCAGGGGGAAACATAAAGAAATGTGTATTATGTTGGGGTTCTCCAGAGAAAAAGAAATCGCAGGAGAGAGATGATTTATCAGAAGATATTGGCTCATGCCCCACAAGCAGCTAACTAGAAGCTGGAGACCCAGGGAAACCAATGGTGTCTTTTTTTTTTTTTTTTTAAGATTTTATTTATTTGACAGAGAGAGATCACAAGTAGGCAGAGAGGGAGAGAGAAAGAGAGAGGGAAGAGGAAGCAGGCTCCCTGCCTAGCAGAGAGCCCGATGGGGGAATCGATCCCAGGACCCTGAGATCATGACCTGAGCTGAAGGCAGAGGCTTAACCCACTGAGCCACCCAGGCAGCCCCAGTGGTGTGTTCTGAAGGCCTGAGAGTCACTTAGATTCTAGTCTGCACCTGAAGACCAGAGAACTGGGAATGCCAAGGGCAGAAGAAGATGAATGCCCCAGCTCAAGCAACCAAGCAGAGTTAAGTTAACCTTCCTCTGACTTCTCGTTCTATTCAGGCCTTCAACGGATTGGATGACGCCTCTCCACAGGGAAGAGGGCAATCTGCTTTACCCACGACACCAACTCAAATGCTCATCTCTGTTAAGGCTGTCACAGACACACCCGGAAACCATGTTTAACCAAATATTTGGGCACTTTGTGGCCCGTCAAGATGACACATAAAATTAACCATCATGGCTTCCATCTAAGTTTTAAAAATCACTCCCTTGGGGACAGAATTAGAAAAAGCAGATTTAAAAACCATTCACATAAAAGCTTGAGAACTTTTGATGAAGGACAAGCCTATCAACAGTTAAATGTAGATGCTAGAGAAGCTAATGCGGCCCCAGGCTAGCAAAGCATAACTAGTGTGTCTGCCCCAGCCAGAAGCACACTCCTGCGTTCCTTGCACTCAGCAAAGTTGCTCTCAGTTCTAGGCTTGGGACTGAAGCAGGGATCCTGACAGCCCAGGATAAGTTCATTTGGATGTGAGGTCAAGGAAGTGAGAGACTTTGAAGCCTGGTCATAAGAGAAAATAGAAGAAATATTTAACTGGAATGTTTAACTAGATGTTTAACTAGAATAGAAAAGCCACATGTGATGGAGTAGTATAGCAGAGGGGGACGTGATAGATATTTCTCTTTAAACCCCTTGGTAGACTGTTTGGGGAGGAGTGCTAGATCATTCCTGCATAGCTGCCAGGATAAAGGATGAAAATTACTGAGTGCTGAAAGTTTTTAAGTCATTGTAAGGAAGAACTTTCCTCTTAGCTAGAATATTCCCTAAGTGGATGAGTCTTATGAGCTGATAAGTTCCATCCACCAAGAGTGCATGCAGAATCCAGGTCACCGTGTGTTAAGACAGTCCTTGGTGCTGGTTAGGGTTTGAAGCACATGCCTCAAGGGAAGGAGCCTTTCTGTTAAGAGATTCCATGATTCTCTACAGAAATGTGGCTGCAGAGAAAGGACCGGCAACCTGCCGAAATGTCCATTTTTTCACCTTTCTTTCCAAACCCCATAATATCGTACTGGCTCAAGTATGCCTGAAAAACCCTGTTCTCAGTTATCCAGTGACTACAAAAGAGCACATGTTTGCTTCAGTCTCTAGGGAATCCCCACAGGGCTATTAACACATTCGACGGGATTAAAACCTAAATGTGTAAGCCCAACTCTCACTAGTGGCATGTCAATCATTAGACACAGGCAGGCAGGGAAATACGTTCCGGGGTGGGGGGGTGGGGGTTCGTGTGGATGGCCCGAGATCCCTCCCTGCTGCCCGTGGCAGGCTTATGATGAAGCGGGCCATGGCAGGAATGCAATGTGGGTTATCAAATCACTTCCTGCAGCCACATTCCACCTCTTCCACCAGGCTTTCCAGGACTGCTTGAACACCGAGGCTCCCTCCCTCTTCTGAAACCCAGTCCTAGAGCCCCCATCTAGCCTTTGGTGATGAATTCAGTTGAGGAAGGAATAGCATCTGTTACAGAGCAACCGCAGATCCAAATGTGTTAGGGACACTCCGTTTGAAGACCTGAAGCCATGGGGTGTTACAATGGAAGGGACAGATGGGCAAAACCATTTCTTCAAATGAAATTTTACCAGGAAGCATAAATTTATCGAACAGATAAAAGCACATCTGCTGTGCCTCGAGCCGGGATTAGGGGTGAAGGAGGATGGAGCCCCCTGCACTTAGCCCTCTGCATCTTGCCCCTGTCCATCAGGGGGCTCCAGAGAAGGCTCTGCAGAGCCTAGCTTGAAAATCACTGAGAGTCACCTTACATATGGAGAAACTGAGGCAAAGAGCCTGGGGAAAGGAAAGGGCTGGCTTGCTGTTAATGCCTTGTTAGCAGTATACAGAGTGTGTTCTCCTGGCTACCACCATGGTCATGCATGATTACATAGCTAAATTAAGAAGACAGGAAAGACATATCCCCCAACAAATCACTTCCTCTTTTTTATTAGTTGAATCTGGGATTAGTTACATATCTTTCCTGCAAAGAACGTGGTGATGAAAATGGGGGAAAAATGGGTGAGGGAAGAGATGAGAGAAAATTCTGCCTTGGCAACACAAAAACATATTTTTTTGCAAATTTGCTTCCGGGCATGAATTTGGCTTTTTTTCCCATGGAATGTCAGCATTTTTAGTCTCAAGAACAGCTTTCTCAGCAAAATAATAGTTCTTGGTCCATGGAAGTTGACCTCTGTTTTTGCAAAGCAGAAGTCTGAATCTCAATGAAAAATGGAATGTCCACCCCTTCTCCTCCCTCTTTTCTGGAATTCATGAGCCTAGATGGGCTTAGCTTTGTAAGACAGGGGTCTGCATCCAAAGACACAATTTAAGGGAAGCACGGAGGGGGTTTCCTTCACAAAGCCAAACTTCATACAGAGAATGTCCACTTGTATGTTTGGGGTGACCCACAGAAGCCAGTCACCAGATGGGATCCCTGGGGGCAGAGGGGCTCATCTCTCCCCTTTGGACTTTACCTCACGGCTGCCCAGCCCATGAGACCTCTGTCAGATCTCCTAAGGTCCTGCCCATGGCAGGTACTCTTTTATCTGTTACTTTGAAACCCACCTCTTTTTATTTTATGAACTATCTTCACAGTAGACTCTCAGTTCCCCGAAGAAGGAAAACCTTCATCTATTTCATGTGATCGAGCACAGAGCTGAGCACATAGTGAACCTTGCATAAATAATTGAAAATTAACTGAAGTCAAAGACACCACCATACTTCCTCGTTCTCACCCTTGTCTTCCTCTCCTCTCTGTCCTCCAAAAAGTGTGTGACCTTGAGCAAATAACTTACCTCCTGTGACCTTTAATTTCTCCACAAGCAAATGGGAATACGCATACTTTCATCACGGACCCTTCACAAATAATGTGATATGGAAATGCAGTCTCCTTCTTTTCGTTCTTCCTGCCTCCGCTATCCTCCTGTAACTTTTCATCGTCCTCTTCAGCACACATACACAGGAATGCAGTCCTTGTGTGGTTGAGTGAGGGAATACTTATCTACCCAGAGTTACTTGCCCAAAGTGATGTTCTCCTGCCCCTTGCTTTATCTTCCCAGAGTACTGTTCACAGAACATTCAGCTGCCAAGCCTTAGAAGCTCGTGCTAAGGGTTAGAAGAGGATAATTAATGACCAGAGATGCCTTAATAATTGTGGGATCCAGGGACCATCTGAAGCCATCTCTTTCCCCCCTTCCCTGCACCCCTGGCCCCAGGGAGTGAGCAGGGAACTAGAACCCACCAAGCTATGCGTTCAACTCAAAAGAGCTTAGGGTAATGATATATCAGGCCCCCGCTGGCCTGCCAAAACCCAGTGATAGACACACAACTATCAGAGGAAAAAGAACCAAGGGAGCATGCAGAGCGGAGGAGGCAGGACGTCCTGAGTGAGCACCTATGGCCATCTTTGGCTCTGTTCAGCACCCTGCATCCTGAAGACAAGGTGGGTCATCTCTAAGCAGGCTCAGCTAATCACAGTCCTTCACCAGCCTAATCATATCAGTCTAAGGCTTGTTGTTGTTATCTTTAAAACATCTTTAACTCTGAGCCTACTTCAGTGTTAAATGCTCTATGTGGATCATCCCAATAACCTTATGAGGGATAGTCTATTATTATCTCCCCATTACTAGTCCCTTAAAAAGGAAATTAAAGCAGAGAACTTGGGTAAACCAATTCATGGTTTCACAGCTAGTGCGTCACATGTACCCTAAGCCTGATCAGAGTTCTTTCCTATTTTTCTAGGCTTGATCAGGAAAGGAAAGATGCGCCGGCTGCACTGCCTGCCACAGGACACCCTTTGAGCTCGTCCATTCCTTCTCTTCCTTTCCAGTAGTGAGGCTGGCAGGATATGAGTTGGGATCTGCCTGTAGTCATAATTCTTGTCTTAGGAGAAGGCTGGTTTGGCTATCACCCAAACAGCAGAAGGGAGATGGAGAGCCCTGATGGGGTCTGACCCTGAGTCCAGCCATCCCCAAGACTGGCTCTATTCCAGGCCTGCTTTCCTTGTGGTTTGGTGATGGGAGACAAAAGAGGCAGAACCCCCATACATACATCTTATTTTTGACTTAAGCTAGTTTGAGGTGGTTTTCTGTCATTTGCAACCAAGTTCTGAGTTGAGCTCAGCAACTCAGCTGTCTTTAACCCCCTCACCTGGTGGCATGCAGTCCTGATGGAGTAAAAACCTGAAGGTCTACACAACCTAGTGCCTGAATATACCAGACTTGGGGTACAGTACGAAATCTGGGTCAGCAAAAGACACAGGGAAGGGAATCGCAGAGGGCCAAGGCTCTGTGATCAGGAAGGGAGCAGAGGACCAGGGAGAGCCTCTTCTTCTGGATGGCCCCATTCATTCTGACAGACCCCTCCGCACCCCCATACACGGCAGTCCACGCCAGCTGCTGCCTTCCCGGCGCCCTGTAGAATCCTGCCCATTGCCACGACCACCTACATACCTGAAATGCCCAAAGACAGTTTTGGGCCCAAGACCTAATATCACTTTAAATGTATAAAGAAACTTCCAGGTCATGTACAACAAGCTCACTCAAAGCAAGAATTCCTCCGTTAGCTTCTGTGAGAAAGGGTCATTTTGAACTTGCCTGGCAACCCACAGGGACAGCAAGCTCATTCATTTGTGAAAAAGTACCAACAAGCACTGGGTTGTCTGCTTATTTAATCGCTCCTTCACTGTTTTTTTTTCTTTTTAAAAGCTCTGTAACTTATCCAATTGCCACATCTTTATCTAAATTGTCATATATTTTTGAGAAAAATTTTATTTGCCTTCTCACCATACAAATTTAATAGATATTAATGTTTTGACATACTTGCCCCCGATGGTTCTCTTCCTGAAGAGAAGGCCATTGCAGAGCAGGTTAAAGTTCTCTTTATACCTCCCTTTGACCTCATTCACCTGAATGTATACCCAGATGCCCACATGACTCTTTCCCTACGACTTTGCTTTTACTACATGTGCATAGCTGTAAAAGCACATATGTTACCTGTAAACTTTTCATCTGCAGGTACTGTGTTCTTTACACAGTGATGAAGTTTCAGATCATCTAGGGATGCACGCCACCCAGTCCAGTCATTGTAATACATGTGTATCAGGTGAATATACAATTTGTAACACAATTTATCAACTCTCTTGTTGATGGACATATAGATTGTTTCCCATTTTTTTGCTACCCCAAATTATGCTAGAAAAGACACCTTAGAGACACCCACTTCTACATCTGGGTCTGAGTTTTTCTAGAGTATACACCAAAGAGAACTGTGAGGTCATTAGCACTTTCAACTTTATTGCTAAATTGGTCTTTGAAATTTTTGTTATCTATTTATTTCCTATTAACAAGGTATAAAAATCCATGTCCTCCAGATCTTTGCCAAGTTTGGAATTATTAAAACTTTTAACTGACATGTGTGATGAGAATTTGTTTTAAGATACTTGTCATTAATCACTGATATGTCTGCGCTCCTGTTCAAATGTAAATTTCTTTTGTGTAAATTGATAGATCATTTCCTTGGCTTTTTTTCCTGTTAAACTCTTTAGTTTTTCTTACTGATTTGTAGAATTTCTTATATATATTCTGGTTGCCATTCCTTTGTTGATTAAAACTGTTGTATACATCTTCTCATGTGTGCCTTGTCTTTGAACTTTGTATATGCTATCCTCAGGCATACAAAAGATTTAATATTGAATGTGAGAAAAAAATAAGATCTATTGCTTTATGATGTCTCTTTTATCTGTCTCATTTAAGAAATTATTACCTACCCCTATATCATAGTGATATACTTCTATATTCTCTTTTACAAGTGCTAAAGTTTGCTTCCCACATTATGTCTATGATCCATATGACTTTTTTTCTTTCTTCTTGGCATGAAATAATTTGGGATCCAATTTATTTTCCACATAGGAAACCAACTGTAGCCGTACAATTTGGTATAAAAATACCAATGCCTCTTGAAAAGTTTCCAACCTTAACTTCTCTCTCCAAATTACTGAACACACACCAACCAAGATTTTATTCACCCTATTCCTGCGAAAATGCCCTCAACAACCTACTGGTGGCTTCCACTTCACGGACTACAATGAATACAACAGTTAATTCTTTTTTTTTTTTTTTTTTAATTTCTTTTTAGCGTAACAGTATTCATTGTTTTTGCACAACAGTTAATTCTTGGTCCTCATCCTGCTGACCCTTCAGCAGCACAGGACTCAGCTGACTACTCCCTCCTCCCGAAAGCACTTTCTTTCAATGGTTTGTTTATGGGTTTCCTCCCACCTCACTTACTGATTTTTTTACTGTCTTTTTTCCTGGTTTCTCCTAAATTCTCATACGCCCCAGGGTTCAGTTGTTGGGCTGCTTTCTTTATCTTCTTCCTACCATTCCATTAGTGACTTTCTCTAGTCTCACAGCCTAATGGTGTCTGAATGCAGGTGCTTTTCTAATTCTATGTCTACTTCCAACTTCTTGACCAAATTCCAACTCTATACATCCAACCATCTACCTGACATCTTCACTTTGATACTTATAAGGCATTTCAAAGTTAATGTGATAAACCTGAAATCCTAAAATTTCCCCAATCCCTCAGAATGTACTTCTCCCACAATTTCCCCCCAACTCAGTAAATGGCAACGCCAACCTTTTTATTGTTCAAGCCAGAAATCTTGGGATCATCTTTGTTATCTTTAACTCACTTCTGCATAATCAGAGAATCTGGTTGATTTTACCTTCAAAATATATCAACACAATTGACCCTTCAACAACATAGTTTGAACAGCATGGGTCCACTTACACATGGATTTTTAAAAAATAAATATAGTACAGTTCTGTAAATGTATTTTCTCTTCCTTAAAATTTTCTTAGTAAAACTTTCTTTTCTCTAGCTTACCTTACTGTAAGAATAGAGTATTTAATATAAGTAACATCTAAAATATGTGTTAATAAACTGTTTATGTTATTGGTCAATAGTAGGCTACTGGCAGTTCAGTTTTTGGAGAGTTAAAAGTTATACGTGGATTTTCAACTATGTAGGGGGTTAGTGCCCCTAACCTTCCTGTTGTTCAAGGGTCAACTGTACTTCCTACCATGTCCATTGCTGCAACCCTGGTGAGAATTACCATCATTTCTCATCTCAGCTACTATCTCTAAACCCATCCACCTGATTCTATCCTTTTCATCCTCTAATCTAGGCTTAATCCAGAAGTTCAAGTGGTCCTGTTAGATTGGAAGTCAGGTTATGTGACTTATCTGCTCAAAACTCAGTGTCCCCCATCTTCCTCAGATAAAGGTCAAGGTCCTTATAATGACCTAAGCGGCTTGTGTTACTCTGTGATCCTGTCTCCTGTTACCCTTGCCCTTGATGAGGGAAAAGAAGTCAAGCTGAGGTCAAAGCAGAAGCTGACACCCCACAACCACCCGCCCAAAGGGATATATGTGACATTCCTCAGGCACTCCTGGCTGCCCAAGAGCTAAGGAAAGGAAAAACAAATAGTTAACTTATAGAGATCACAATCCTACAAGACCTGAGTCTCCCTCAGTTACAAAAGCCTTAGCAATTTACAGGAACAAAGCATTTCTATCAATAGTCTAGCTTGCAGAAGGGAAGGTAAATACAATTAAATGTCCTTATAACCTGCAGCCCAGGGTTGTGGGGGGTGGCTGATTATATACTATGGGGTGGGGGGTGGTAAGGAAAAGGGAGGTTTCTTTCTGTATTCTGGTTGCCATTCCTTTGCTGATTAAAGCTGTTGTGCACATTCTCCCATGTGCAGCTTGTCTTTGAACTTTGTATATCCTGTCTTCAGTCACAGCCCTGGAGCACCAGCTCTTTCTGCCTGTGGGTCCTGTCCCTGTGCTTTAATAAACCACCATTCTGCACCAAGGACATCTCAAGAATTCTTTCTTGGTTGTCGGCTCTGGACTCTACCCCTCCGAACCTCACCTATCTACCAAAACCCCATCACCCTCACTCACTTCCTTTGTATTAGTGTCTTCTTTCCTCAGTATTCCTGGAGCGTTCCTATCTCTGGGACTTAATACTTTCTATTCCAACAGAAATGCTCTTTTCCTAGATATTCTCATGGCTCAGTCCTTTGTTTCCTTCAGGTATTCATTTGAAAGTCCCTTTATCAGTGATGTCTTCCCAGGAACCTTATCTAAAATTATAACATTACTCCTACACATTCTCAACACTCCCTATCCTTTTCTTCGTGTGATGAAGTTTTGGAGTTGGGGGAGGCAAGGAAAAAGGTGTTGTTTTGTTTTGTTTTGTTTTGTTTTTTAAGATTTTTTCTTTATTTATTTGACAGAAAGAGAGAGAGCATGAGAGAGCGTGCATAAGCAAGGGAACAACTGGCAGAGGGAGCGGGAGAAGCAGGTTCCCCAAGGAGCAAGGAGCCCGACGCAGGGCTCGATCCTAGGACCCTGAGATCATGATCTAAGCCGAAGGCAGTTGCTTAACCAACTGAGCCACACAGGCACCCCAAAAGGGAGGTTTCTGAAAGAACTTTCATGTATTAGAGAAGACTCACAGGATACCGGAGGCCTTGCTGTTGACAAGTTAAGTTGTTTTTCCCTCTAATAAGTCATTAACAGTAACATAGTTGGGAGCTTCCTGGAGAAATGTTACATACCTCCTATCACACGTCCTTATCAATGGGCTGAAGGTTTAAAAAAAAAATTCAATTTTATTTACATTTCCCTCTGCCTCAGTTTTATGGAGGGGAGGGTGATGTTAAGGCTTCAAGAAACTGAGTTATGGGGCTCTGGAAGTTAGGCTGTTGATAAGGAAGACTAGGACATTTGTAAACTGAGGGAGACTTGCAGGATTGTGATCTCTACAGGTTAACTATTTGTTTTCCCTATAGGGCAGCCAGGAATGCCTGAGGAATGACACACATATCCCATGGGGGGGATGGGGTTTCAGGGTGTTGGCCTCAGCTTGCCTTCTGTTCCTCATCACACATAATCGTCTTGTGTTACCATCTCTCTCCCTCAGGATGTCGGTGTCATGAGAGTGGGATTTTTGTCTGGGTGTTTCATGGCTATGTCCCCAGGGCCTGGAGCTCACTTGGTACATGGTGGACATTAGCACTGTCTACTACCTTTGTGCACTTCACCTTATCAGTCTGGCTTCAGGTTAAATATGTACATCCTCTCTCCGAGTAGCTTCATACCCCATGACCTCTACATAACTGTCACTCCAGGGGGGAAAAAGTTGTGTTTATCAAAAAATAGTCGAGTATCTACTACATGTCAGACATTGTGTTACAAACTTAAGTCACAACAGCTGGCAAGTTACACGTGCCCCCTATCCTCATGGGCATCCATATTTTGCCCACCTGCCACCCCCCAACAAAACTGAACAAGGAAATAGGTAGTTCAGCAATAAATTGCTATTCAATGGATAAGAAAATAAAATACTTTTTAAAAAAATTACATAATGGATCATATTTTATGAAGTGATTAAAATGAATCCTAAGGTTAATGAACAAATTCAAATATATTTAATAAATGACTGATATATATGAATGACAGACTCCTAAATGCTTCAAAATTTTTAAGGCACCTGGCATTTCCTAAATGGTCTTGCAACCAACTACACAGCACCAAACCACATGCTTTATCAAATGACGAATCAGTGAGCATGACATTGGTATCTTTTCTATGTGTACTGGGTACGTACTTTGGGATTGGGGGGTGGGGGGACTGAGTAACTTTCAACCTATTATACATTGATTCACTGAACTCCCTCACCAGTGGTATAAGATGAAGGTATTCCTAGCCCCATTTCACAGTGAGGAAACCAACTATCAGAAAACAGTGCCTCTGATTTTAATTATCAGGTAAAGATTCATATACATGATGGTCAGAGTCCAAGCCCCGTACCTTCTTCTAGGCTCCCAAATCACCCCGGCATCAGATTCTCCAGCCCCGACATGTCCTTTCTCTTCAGAGCTAGTCCGTCATGTGATCTCAGGATGGTCTCTGGGCACAAGACTGAAGTCTGAAATCTGTCTCTGCTTCCCTCCTTTTGCCCACCTCCACCCAATCTCCCAACCATCTTAATTCTCCTAGCCTATGAATCAGTTGCTATTTCCTAAGGTCCTTCTGTAGTCCAAGGGCTTGATAACAGCTGAAAACCCAAAGCCTTCTATGAGGAGACGCATTTGGCATGCTTTTTTTTTTTTTAAGATTTTATTTATTTATTTGACAGACAGAGATCACAAGTAGGCAGAGAGGCAGGCAGAGAGAGAGAGGGAAGCAGGCTCCCTGCTAAGCATAGAAACCTAAGGCAGAGGCTTAACCCACTGAGCCACCCAGGAGCCCCAAGCCAAAGCTTTTAATGGTGGACTTTCACTGGTTTTTCTCCAGCTGTATGAGAAATGTTGGTGCATTTGGGCTCCCTCCATGCTTCCTTAAATGCCACCTTGGTGAATCTGGCATTGGGAAAGACTCCAAAGAAATTCAGAGAGGTTTTCTGGTAGCAGCTCTGAGGGGAGGGCACCGGTCAGAGCAGAGTGCCGGGCTCTTCTGCCTGACACTCTTCAGCACAGTTGCTGCCAGTGACAGAAAGGTGCAAGTGTTACTGGCCCTCTGGCCAAGTGTACTCTAACACACATTCTCCACGTCCAAGGCCCCTCAGTGAATCTTGTGGAGACTTGGAGATAGTATCTATAAAGTACTGGCACATAGTAGGCACTCAATAAATGGGGCCAGTGGTTCGCGGCTTTCTCTACCTCTCCTAACCAAGGGTTTGGGGCCCACCAGTTCTTCCTCAAAAGTGCTTTAATAAAGTTGAGAAACTCTTTGAATAAAAATGGTGATGGAGTGTATTGCCTAATTAACTGCGTTGGTAATTAAATTGCAACAGAAACGGCCTGTATGCACACTTAACTAGGCATTTGTTATAGCTAAATAAGGTAATGATTGTATGATAAATACACACCGCTTGATTAAAGACTCTCTGAGCATTAACAAACGCCGGTTATAAGCTAAAAATATTACAAAGTTTGTAGAATTCCTCTTTTACTCTCACATATTTCTTCACTTTCTTCATCTCAAAAATACTCAGCTGATGAGACAAATACGAAGAAATAATCCAGCCGGTCTCTTTTGCTACCGTTTCTCTCTGCTGCCAGCTTTGTGATTACATATGATGGAATCAGATGCCAGGTGGAGGGGCCGCTAAGAGCTGGCAGAGCCCTTGGAGGTCAGCTGGCTCATGAGAAATCCGGGGACCAAAGCAGAAGCCTGCCTTGGTCTAGGTCACACAGGCGAAAGACTTGGGACAAGGACTTGGCCTTCATGGCCTCTTCGATGTATTCTTTTCTCCCAACATGGATATGGGCTTCTGGAAGGCAGTCTTCTCATTTTCCTTAGAATAACTTCTCCACTGCTCATTGACAGGGAAAAACCTCTTTTCTTCCAGCAGAGACAGGCACATTCTCTAAAACAGGGAACTAAGGGGCACTAAGATGTAAAAGACTGATGTATAATCCTGTTGGGACAGTGAGTTTTGACACAGATGGCAGGAGAGACTACCAGCGTTAGGGCTCGTGGTATGAGGTAGCCCCCAGCTACAACATCAGATTCAAGAGCCAAATGTGCCCCGCAGTGAAGTCAGGAGCTTGAATCCAGCCCTGGTACAAGGCAACAAGGCATATTACACACTGGGAAAAGCAAATGGTATAAATTAGGACGGGATTTTTTTTTTTTGAAGCTAGATTAACAGCAAAGCACTAATTAGGGCTCTATGGGTCTGAAGTGAGTGGGAAACAAGGAATGAGGGAGAACGTGGAGATTGACTTTGGTTGAGTTTGATGGAGGCCAGCAGGGCCCGTTTCCCAGTTTTGCCAAGAGTTGTCCCTGGGCACAGCTTCTATCCTCAGAATCTTTCTGATCCAAATCCATGTGCATAGACACTTTTTAATTAAAAAGGAACTGAACACAGAAAGGAGACAAATAAAGCTACAGAAAAAGATAGTTCAGAACATACTTCTGCTTAATTAATGCTGATTAGCTGTCCAAAAGATATATATTCGAAAGAGACCCTCCATTGGTTAGGTATTAAATGTAGTGTTTGCCAAAAAAAGCATTGTAGATTTTTAAGCTTTGTAAAACTGAGGTATAAAACTCCAAAAATTATTATCTTCATAATCACCTGTCATCTAATTGAAACCCAATAATTGCCTTATTAGATCCCAAAATCCTTCCTGGATGCATGCAATAGACCAAAAGGACCTGAACTTAAGTTTTTATTTAAAACAAGCCATTTGGTTCTTTGTCATACTTAAAGACGAGAGAACGATAATAATGGTATTATCCCAAACATATGAGCTAGCATTGTAGGACAGCAATTGGCAATTAAAGGGACATTGTATCAAGTGAGAAACCATGTGTTTAAATCAATTACTTACCAGCTTTATTACTAATGCACATGAAAGCCAAGGAGATACAGAGAGTACTCAGCACAGTTTTTCTTCCTATTACTAAGGGCTCTTTTTGAAGTTGAAGCCCTTGGAAGTTAGAGCAATCTCTGCACCTCCCATGGCTCTACAAGGAAATTTACTTCCTATGACCACAGAGAACACAAGTACTCCGTCACCAGGCCTGGGAGGCGGTGACTGACCTATTCTAGGGACCAACACCAGGAGCTCTAGAACACTGTGCCAAGCCAGTAGATGAACAACTCCACGAGGGAGTCCAAAACCCCAAGGTGATTTGAATGTGTAGCCGGGAGTATAGCTCCTGATCCTGGTCAGTCTCATCGCATCTGCTCTCTCTTCCAGAGCGAACGTGTCTTTCATGGTTATTATCAAAGTGCAGAGAACAACCCAGATACTCCCTCCCTCTTCCACAATATGCATCGGCTTAGAGTAATGCTCTTTATTGTTAGATCATCGTATTATCTCATTTAAACCTCAGATTTATTCTGCAGCATAGGTACTATCAATCTCATTTTATGATAAAGACAGTACCAAAAAAAAAAAAAAAAAAAAAAAAAAGGTCTGCCCAACTAGGAAAATATGGACTGATAGTCTGGACTCCACTCAAGTCTTGTGATTTGAGACCCAGGGCTCCCCAATTTCACTTTCAAAGAGTTGCTTATTCTTGGGGCGCCTGGGTGGCTCAGTGGGTTAAGCCGCTGCCTTCGGCTTGGGTCATGATCTCAGGGTCCTGGGATCGGGCCTCACATCGGGCTCTCTGCTCAGCAGGGAGCCTGCTTCCCCCTCTTTCTCTGACTGCCTCTCTGCCTACTTGTGATCTAACTCTCTGTCAAACAAATAAATAAAATCTTAAAAAAAAAAAAAGTTGCTTATTCTTGCCTCCCTCCCCAAGATTCTGATTTAATTAGTTGGTCGTGGGCATCACTGCTTTTTAAAGAATTCCAAGGGAGATTCTAACATGCAACCAACATTGAGAGCCTGTCATGAGAGCTGGGGTGCATAGTCAAAACTCCTGTCCATCCCAACAAGCATAGGTAAAGACACCCAACATCACTATTGGTTAGGGAAATGCAAATTGAAAGCACAACGAGCTACTACTTAATATGGTTAGGATGGCTGTTATCAAAAGAGCAGAAAATAACAAGTGTTGGCAAGGATGTGGAGATATTAGAAACTTTATACATTGTTGGTGGGAGTGTAAAATGATGAGTACAGACTGTGGATTTGGATTTAGAATGTGGATTTAAAAAATCCTTCCAGCATACCTATTTCCCTAGAACATGGCCTTCCTGTTTTACCTCGTAAAACAGGTAATCACTCAGTTAGAAAGTGTTCCCTGAAGCTCTCTATGGACACTGGGATCCGTTCACTGGACATCACCAACCAGAGGGCCACCCCACTGCAGCCCCTTTGGGTTGGTTTCCAACTGAAAATGAGACCCACTCTATTGCACGGCTTCAAGTAGCAATGCCTACTTCATTTCACTAATACATTGCTTACATTAACTCCAAAGCCAGCAAACAAAGGAATGAGCTCTGGTACAGACAAACTGACTCCTCTTCCATTTATGGATCCCAAAGAGGCCTTTTCACCCTCATCCTGGGAGAGAGGAACAATCCCCAGGCCATAGGCCTGCTGCAGGACCAATTCCACAGTGGTCCCTTGTAAGGCATGTTTAGCTCAGATAGTGTGTTTAAGGAAGTTATAGTTAAAAGTCACATCATGTACTCCATGTGCTTGGAATCTGCAGCAGTTCAGGCCGGAGTGTATCTACTGATGAGAATGTTGGAAGTTATTTTTTTCTGAATTTTACCTTGGGTACTTCCAGGATCTTAGAAACAAGAAAGTAGTCTAAATTTAGTCATTTGGGGAGTTTGATGGATTGTTTGGATAGATCTTTTTCACAAATTAAGAGGCAGTCCCCATGCGGGACAGTCTTAGGGCTTCTAGGCAGAACTGTAAAGCCAGTGAGCCTCGGCTCCCCCTGGGAGGGAATTCTGTCTGAGGTCCCTTTACCACCCTCCATGCTGAGCGGCAGATCCCGGAATTCAGTGGAGCTCAGTCTGAGCTCTTAGCCAGAAAAGAGGCTAACTATACAAACCCAAAGAAATCCCATTCCTTTCTCTTCCAAATGCAAAGAATGTGCAGGGGTGAAAAACCTCCGGCTCCCTAGACAGTTCTCCAGAGGTCTGCTTCTTCATAATTCAGAGGACTTTCAACCTAGTAAAATCTTCAGGCTGATGGAGAAAATAAGACTAGCCAAATTCCTCTAGAATTTTCAAGAGATGCTTCCTAATCCCCAGATGCAGCAGAGTGGAATGAACAAGCGCTGGCAGAAACCTTCCCTGCACCCAGCTGGGCAGCTCTGACAAAGTCGGAGAACTGCTCTGGGCCTCAGTTTCCCTTCAGACCGAAAAAAAAAAGTAATGAAGTCTGTCACATCTAGCCCAGAAGACAAGAAGTTGGCCTGTCATTAAACAAATGTATTTTATGAAGGTATGCAGAAAAAAAGTCTAATAAACTCTTAACAAACATAAAATGTTTTCACATTTACAGGGCTCATCTTGCCTTTAATGCAGGTGCCCAGTCTATCCTGGGGGTGGGAAAATGAGGAGTGGCTTGTGGCAGTCGGCAACAATTTATACCACGAATAAATACACCCACCTTGACATTTTCAAAGCCTGGCTCAGAAGAAAAGTCCTTTTTTCCCCTGAAGCATTAAGAGAAAATGTGCATGATTATCATCTGTCTAAAAAAAAAAAAAAAAAAAAATAGGGGAAAAAAAAGAGGGAGGAGAAAAGGAATACAGCTGAACTGACACCGAGAAACTTACCATTTTATTCTGCACAATTGAACTTCATTAATCATAGAAAATCAGAGATGGAAAAGACCTCATAGGTCACCCCATCTGTCCCTCTGAAAGCATTAAAAGCTTTCAAATGAGACAGAAATCGGAGGTCCTGATTGCTGATGGTCATTAAAGATGTTTTTTGTGAAGAAAAATGTTAACCTCCATGTCCCTGACAAATTACACTCTGGGTGGTGACAGGCTGCCTTTGCCAGAGCGCCCCAGCTCTAGGGTTGGAGGTCACCACCTCTTAGCACGAGTGCCACTAAGTGGCTTCATCAGGGGCCCCTATTAGATAACCACCACTTGCTGGCTGAAAGGGCGCTGGGGGAGAGGAGCAGGGTCTGCTTCCCTGTTTTTCCTTTGCTCTCCCTGCAAAAAAAGAGGAATGCAGTTTCCCCTCCGAAAAATACCTTCCTCTCAGGCTCCACTTCTCACAGGGAGCCTTCCTGCATTTGCTACCTCTCAGTAAGAGCCTCTCCTCTGGAAAGAGCCCAGCTCTCTTATTTTAAAGAGCTGTCCTTCTCCCACTCCATGGGGCTCTTGTGGGGCAAGACCCAACCTTCTAGCTCAGCAGAGTGCTCACAGGCACCAGGCTGCCCTATCAGAGCAGCTCAACCCTCTGACTACAATTACTGGCCAGAAATGAACACATGGACCAAACCACTCCGATATGGGTCATTGTCTGGAATTTTAGGTATCAGCTCCGAGAGAAAGATTCCTTCTCTTTCCACTGATGTGACTACAGCGGCATGAAACAGACCCAGAACTGGAACTGCCACTCCTACTGCATGAAGATAGCCCATGAGATCAGACTAGAACAAGAACAATACTCAGATGTATGCCTCTCAGGAGTTCCTAAGAACAACCTCCCTTGTTTTTCCCATTTACATAAGCCAGTACATCAAGCCTCTTGAGCTACTGTTTCCTCCGTGGGAAGCCACAGAGCCCACCAGGTTGCTGCCATGTTATGCTTGCTTAGGCATTGGACTTCCCAACAGAATGCTAGCACATGGAGGGCAGAAGTCATGCTTTCCTTCTCTCTTCACAGCCTCAGGGTAATAGATCCATAATAAGTAGTAGATCACTGGATTGTATCCAAGTATTTTTGCCAACAGGAACTTGTCTTTATTTTTTTCCCCTGCTGGTAACTGAGAAGCACCACGAGTCACACCCCTAGCTCATTGGTTCACGTCCCCACAAGGAAGGTAATCCAATCCCTCCCAGGCATGCATTCCCCTGTAAGGATAGGATGAACACTGCTGGGCCAACTGACCGTGTCTCTCAGCCCAGCAGGTCCCCCCAGCACTGACCTCCCCTTCTCCACAGTATCTTATGCTATGGCTTTTCACAGGGCTGCTTTGTACTGTATGTATCATGTATGAAACTGCTCACATCACCTAACAGTAACTGTTTTATTTCCTTCTTGTCATGTATCTATACTATCAACGTAGTTGTTGATCAGGCTCAGTTTGGGCACCTGCTCTTGAGGGTCAAGGACATAATTTGGTGTGGGGAACTTTTAATAAAAGCAAAGGAGGCATCGGGCATCAGCCACCCTTCAGCCCAAAGGCTGAAGATGACAAGAAAAACCCAGTCTCACTGACACATAAGAAATAATTGAAGTTGAGTCTTTACACAAAATCATAAAATGTGTATACCCTCTCCTCTCCTGTGGCATCTCCCCTGTCTACACACTTTCTCCAGTGCCCCGTCCTCCAAAGTCACCTCCTCTTTTTTGTTTCCTCGGGACTCCCAAAACCTTCAGGTGGTCAACCTCAGACAGGCATCAAGAGATTATCCAATGAATGCCAATTTTTTATTAATCACACCATGGGTGAGCTGTATGTTTTGTGGTTTTTAATACCGACTCCAACAATAATTATAATAATAGCACTCGGACAACACTTTCTAGGGGCCACCCACTGCTTTAACTGCTTTACGAAGATCAACCCATTTAGTCTTCACAATAAAGCTTGAGAGAGAGCTAACTGAATCATCACCAATGAGGTTAGGTAATTCGCCCACATCTACATGACTGAGAAACAACAGTGCTAGGACCGTTTTTTACCAAGAAAATATGTGTAGTCAATGGAATTAGAAAGATGCATTATTTTAAATTGGGGATCAATTGGGCTATTGGCAGTTTGGGAATAATCTGGATAAGAGAACTGGAAAATGGAAGATGGAAAAACAAGTCAGAGGAGGCAGGTGGTTGGGGCTCACCTTGTATAAGGAAGGAGGGATTTGGGACAGAAAGTTGGACACTGAGAAATCTGAATGCCCACAACATCCAGCAAGTCCAGGGGAGACAAGCCAGCAGGCACTGCCATACGGGAGTCTCACAGGGGCCATAAAACATTCCCAGGTGCACTGGTCCCAGACTATTCCTAGGTAGCCTGTGGGAGGGCAACCACATTTCCATTCTCCAGAATGGAAAGAAGAGTGAGTGCCTCTGAGCAGGGCTCCAATAAGATTCAGGTTCTTCAGGACTGGGGCTTTGTTTCTATAGTGAAATATAATCTAAGTTTCAAATGATAATATGGTGGTTAGAATGTGGAGGACCCATATATTATAATAATAAATTATTTTGATAATTTTAATTATCCTTAGGAAAACAGATGATTTATATTTAATTGCCTTACTACAATAAAATAAAGTGGTTGTAACTATAATTGTTATAAATACTAAAGAATGCACACTATAAACTAAAGTAGTCCTATTATAAAAAAAAGAACACATGATTTAGTTAACAACTGAACATTTCAGATGTTTGAACCTGAGGGGTTTTGGGGGGGTTTTGTTTTGTTTTGCTTTTTTTTTTTTTTTTTTTCTTCTAGGCTGGTAGTAAGTTTTCTCAGGCAGAGCTCTATTCTGTAAAATTCTATACCCCATGGCCAGGTCAGGACGTTCCTGCTCTCTGCCTGGGTGACTGGACAGCCAACTGTCAGAAGGAAAGGATCTTATTATCCTTTACAAGTCATCCCCAACAGTCGAAAGGCTTACCTCCATTTTTTAAAAAGATTTTATTTATTTATTTGAGAGAGAGATAATGAAAGTGAGCATGAGATGGGGGAGGGGCAGAGGGAGAAGCAGACCCCCTGCTGAGCAGGGAACTGAATGTGGGACTTGAAATCTGGGGACTACAGGATTATGACCTGAGCTGAAGGTAGTCACTTAACCAACTGAGCCACCCATGGGCCCCAGCTTACCCCTATTTTTAAAGGCCACTTTATTAAGGTATAACTTATCAATAATATTCTGTACCTATTCTGAGTGTAAAATTTGATGAGTTTTGACAAACTTGTATATGTATTTAACCACCAACACAATGCATGGGTACTGAGATTGAATATAAACAAATGCAAACACGTAGAGACCATGAGGGTTCCTAATGATAAGGAATGGGACAAAGAAATTCAACCCAAATCAACAAAGATTTGTTTGGTAATGGGATAAAAATCACACAGCACAATGAGTGGCACATTATTGATGATAATTTTATGTAAGAAGTGAAATCACTTTTATACACTATTGTGTTACACATGAAGTATTGTGCCACAAAATGACAATGCAAATAATTTAAATAGTAGGTAGAAAGTGATGCAAACCGCAAGAGAGGAACACAAAATTGTGGAAATTAAAAGAGAAATGAAGAAATCCAAGTGAAGAAATGTGAAAACCACTCATGGTAGCATTTGAGCTAAGACTGGATAAAGGAACCAGCTTTTGAAAGATAAAATGTAGGAGTTATCATTTGTGAGAGCAAAGGAACAGCTCCAGAAAAATCACAGAAGTCTGAAAGTGATTTGTGTCCATAGGATACCTGTAGGACAATAATAATAGACTCCCCACCATCACCACCAAAAAAAAAAAAAAGGCTAAGAAGTAAGTTAATATGCACTTGAAGGGTCCCCTTATCCAAAATGTCCTAGTTAGCTGTCTGATGACAATTATTTCACCAAAGGCTAATGCATGTGTTTTGTTCAAAGCTTCACTTCTTATTAAAATATAAATATAGAGGCTTCTGGATGACTCTTGGTTTTAGCTCAGGTCATGAGCTCAGGGTCATGAGATCAAGTCCTGCACAGGACTCAGTGTGGAGTCTGCTTAGATTTCTCTCTCTCTCTCCCTCTGCCTCACCCTCCAAAAATAAATAAATCTTAAAATTAAAAAAAAAAATATATATATATATAAATATACACATGCAGCCATGTTATATGATGCTCTTTAGGCATCTGTTCCTAAGGTAGAAATGGGAAAGGGATTTTGAAGTAGGGAAGAATATAAGTTACCAAGTATCCCAAAAGAGAGAGAAGGATGTGCCCAAAAAGGCATCTAGGACCAGGAAAATAAGGAGACCTTAAAAGCATTCATCAACATGTAAGTCTTGCTCCAATTAATCCTGAGAGTTGATTTGCTGGAATGAACCAAGTATAAGAGCACTATTTACAGATATGGGTTATGAATCAAATTAAACAATTTTGTTCAGCCATTCTGCCATGCTGACTACTCTCCATCACCAGCTGAGACCTCTCTCAAAGTGGCAGCTCTCTGAGAACCCCTTCGCCCCCTATGGTAGGAGTCTGGATCCCAAGAGGTTAAGTCTTGGCTGCCATCACCAATGTGACTATAAAGGAAGCCCAAATTGTTGAGTACAGTGTGATTAAATGTCTGTCAGGCCTCATGTATTTGATTCCTTCCCTCCGTACTCTTCAATTATGGGAAAATCTTAACCCTGTGGTTAAGGTTATTTTGGGAGCCAAGGACATCTCCTGCCAAAGACCAAGAGTGATATGTACCATTATGGTCCAATAGTTCAGTGCAGCTGTTTTCTGAGACTGTGTTTCCTACAAGATGAAAAAGCAGGCTGCCTCTCTCAGAGGTACTGATGCAAAGAGGGCAAGAGGGTGATGGGCAGTACAGGCACCAAGCTGAGACTCTAGAATCTCATCTAGGTCTGCTTAAGATATTTCAGACCTTCTCAGAGCCTGGAGGACCTTCAAAGCACTTTGCCTTTAGTCAAGTGAACTCTAAATATTTCTGCTCTTCTTGAGTCTTCAACTCCAAGTTTGATTAATTACTGCCAGAAAATTCTAAACAAATAAGTTAAAATTCATGTATTACTCATGTATTACTCATCCAATACATGCTGGTACTCTGCACTTACGAAACTGACATCTCAATTGAAAGACGAAACACCTACTAAGTAATTAACACAGTCATGTCTGAATAAATTCTAAGGGAGTTAATATAACAGAGAATGGGAAATTATTTTCTTTTTAGTGATCCATTTTGGAAAGAACTGGAGGCAAGACTTCCTGTTCTCATATTAAACAGAAATTTAAACTTTTTATACCCAACTCAAATTTCCCAGGCTTTCATTTTCTTTCACAGGTCCTTCTACAGATAGGGAAAACAGGGGCTCACCATCCAATTCACAAAGTTCATTGCTACCTGGTGAACTCTCCTTTAGAAAAAGGCAGACAAACTCTTTAAATGTTCCTTTTCTGACCACTTCACTGGTTCTTGTTTTTAAGTTCCTCTTTGTCTTCTTGGTCCCTACATGTGGATTTCCTTAATATTCTGACTTGGGTCCTCATCTCTACTCTTTGCATACCCTTTCTTGAAATTCTCAGTCAGACTTAGAGTGTTAGGATGGTAAAACACTTTACACTTCTATCCACACTATGCACCCCAAACCAAGGACCAGACAGAGTAACTGACTTTCTGACATCATACCACAACTTAGTTCTGTAACCACTAATAAAATCTCTGCTCATAATAGTAAAACTCAAACAAGAAACATGACTTACATGGCCTTTCACTGTTTTCACTGAATTAGTTGATGGGCATTTTAAAATTGTATAGATACAAACTCAGTGCTCTAGCCTTGTGCTATTGTAACCAAGTATAGTGTTGATGATTGGATGTTCAAAGATGAGATCAGCCTTCTGGTAGAACATATTTCTTCTCAGGTCATCCAAGGTCAGCACTCCTAAGAATATGCTTTGGGAATCTAGTTCATTAATAAGGCAGACAGACTCTCTTTGGCCCACATTGTCAAACATGAATCCTCTATTCCCTTTCTTTCAGCAATGAGCTAACAGGTCTAATATATCTGTCAAATGAAAGAAAAATATGTAACTTCTTAGTTTTCTTTCCCTTCTGCTTCCTTTAGCTCCCAGATGAAGCCTAGATCTTTTGAGAATAGAAAAGAGACTTGTGATGTTGCTGATGATTGATTCAAGGAAACAGAATAAAAAAGGTCACTAGATTACTCATTTTATCCAAGTTCCAACTTCCACTATTAACTTGCTGACCATACAACTCTCAGCAGTCCATTCAATCCTCAGGACCACAATTTCTTTAGTTGTTAAATCAGAGTAATACACACCCTACCCATCTAGAATGGTCATTCTTTCTAAACCCAATACCTACATACATATGTTCAGTTCAGGTATCCCTATGAATGCTATGGCCCTTTACTCTTCTATTCTTTCTATCATGATGGATATTACTATTATTTCCTCAAGTGTCAAAAATAGCTTCAGCCTAAAGAAGCACTAAAATCTCCTCTATCAACACAACCAGTTGATTCTACTTCCAAAATATTTTGTGAATTCTTCCTCCTCTTTACCCCTTTTCCCTACATTAAACTTTTATCATGCTTCATCTGGATTATCCCAGTGATTCCCAGTTGGCCTATGGATCTCCCTGCCTCCCTTCTTAATAGAAATCATTCTACTACCAAAATGACATTTCCAAAACTTAAATCTGATGATATCATCCGCTAGTTAATATCCCTTAATTGCATTGCCTCATGAAAACATACACATTCTTGGTTAACATTCAAGTGCTCTCTGATGAGCACTGAATGTTAATGTAAGTGAAGAACCACTAAATGCTACTCCTGAAACCAATATTACACTATATGTTAACTAACTAGAATTTAAATAAAAACATAAAATAAAATAAAATATCCTTCAAAATCTCTATCCCCACAATCTGGTCTTTACTTATCCTATTTCCTTCACCTGGTTTGACTCTTTTTCTTTCCCTGCCCTTCACTTTTCTTACCCACATCCTCACAGATTCAATTTGCCTAACATTCTTCATATTCTAGAATATCATTGTTATTGTATTAGCTAAAATAAATACACCTTCTTCATATTCCCACAATAGCATGTATCAAGACTTGTGAAGGGTCTGAAACTTTATCCTACCTACAAACTAACAAGTTAGCTTGCTACAGTTCATGAATGCTGGTAGAAGACATAAGAATCACTGCAGTAACCAGAGTATTATCTTTTGATCTAGTTTCCAATTCCTACAGGGTAACTCAAAGGGAGCAAGAAGGCATCTACAAAAATAGTGGGTGATGTTATAGGAAAAGAACTCTGATCATATGGAAGACAAGTATTTTAAAATGGGCAGTAAACCCACCTGACCTTTGTCCCAAATGAAGAGATTCTCTATCTCCCAAGATTGTTCATTATACTAATATTTTTGAAAAGATAGTCCAAAACAGGGAACAGTTAGTACCCACTTAAACAATGTGTAGAAACCTGAGAGAGCCATGCAGAACTGTCTTGCAACACATCGAACCTTCTGCAATCACAGTATTTATAACACTGAGTTTTTGTTATCCCCATAACTATCTCTGTCACTAGATTTTGAACTTTTTTTCCTTCTTTCTCTCTTTCTGAGAGAGAGAGAGAAAGACTGCATACGAGCAGGGAGGGGAACAGGGAAAGGGAGAGAGTATCCCAAACAGGTCCAGGCCCAGTGCTGAGCCCAACATAGGGCTCAATTCCACGACCCCAAGATCACGACCTGAGCTGAAATCAAGAGCTGGATGATTACTCAACTGAGCCACCCAGGTGCCCCTTGAACTTCTTGATGTTAGAGATTAAGCCTTGATTTAAGAATTCTTCTTTAGTGTACAATACATAGTTGGGATCTCAAATATATTTATGTAACAATAAGGTAATTTGATTATGAAAAATCTTAGATGCCCATTACTCTGTATATTCCTTAACATGGAATCCATGTAACTTCAGTTAGATAATGGATGTGGAATTTTCTAGGTCACAATAAACTATTTTTTAAAAAATAAGATGTTTTAATAAGTCTAGAAAAATTTTCTGCAAGTCAATTTTTCTTATTTTAAAAATTGAATAAATTATAAGATGCATTTATTAATCAGAACCTTGTCTATGGGTCTCCATTTTCTTGAATGTTTTTGAATAACTACTGTGAGAAAACAAACATGCCCCCAACCCACATTATGTTCACAAAGTAATTCCTGATAGGGATCATTGCTGTGTTTATTTCTATGGACTCCCTCAGTTAGGTGAACCCAAACTCTTCTATTTAATTCCCTTTAAACCTCTATCCTCCTCCAGCCAAATTCAGACTCAATGTCTTCAACATTCCCCTTAAATTTCCTTTACATAGTGGTCATACTATGATGTGTTCCCTTGGCAGGGTCTGAGAAAGGGTAGCATTATCCTCTGAGGTCATCACCCTCAGGGAGTTAGAATTCCCTGGGAGTTATGGAGTTAGAATCCTGGGGTATGCAGAATTCAGGTGTCAGTCAAAAGATTTGGAGATGGATACTAAATTAACAAAAACAATCTCCCTTAGAAATTGTGAGGGTGGTCCAACTCAGAACAGCTCAATCGCAGGTGTTACATATTTTTTTTTATATGTCCCAAATTGTCCCCTCGTTGACCTGTTCCTTTCTGTCTTCAGATATCCTTGCCCCATCCATCATTTAATAAATTCGGAACACTGTCTCCAGATCATGGTGATAGCACAAATACAATTTAAGAAGAGAAGAAGGGAACCGGGGGGGTGGGGGAGGGAAGTACTCACCTATAGTCCTTTCACATTTACACATCATTAAAAACATATATGAGCTTTATTGTATTTTATTATCTTTTAATGGGGAACATTTATAAGCATTTGTATTTATTGCCATAATTGATGGCCTTAGCCTTTAGCACTTTATTTTATAAGATTCCTTAGCATTTTCTTAATTTTTTTTCTTTTGCTGGATTATGATTTAGCTTTTATTTTTTCTAGCTATCTGGAATGTTATAAATCCAGGTTTTAATTATCCTAATGGATATATTTTTTAATATTTTTGATGAAATATGATACACACACAGAAAAAGAGATATATGTATATGTGTATATAAAATTATATTTTCAGAAATATAAAGCTATAGGAATAAGCTTTTCAAGAAACAGAACATTACTGGTATCTCAGAAGCCCCCTTGTCCTCCATTCTAGCCTCTGGCCCTCTAAAGGCAATTGTTCCCCTGATTTTTAAGATCATGGATTAGTTTGTACCTTATACAAATGGAATTTATACAAATGGAATTATCCAGTATGTACTCCTTTGTGACTGGCTTCCTTAGCTCAACATTATATTTATAGTTATATCCACTTTGTTTTATGTAGTAATAGTGCATTCATTCTCACTGCTATTTAGTAGTCCTTTGGGTAAATGTACCATAATATATCTATCCATTGGACTGTCAATGGGCATTTTTGTAGTTTCCAGTTTGGGAGTATTAAGAATAGTGTTACTTCTAGCTTCTCCTTAAGATGTAGAAAGCTAGTAAGAGCATAACTCCCACCCTTACAACAAAAATGTTACACAATCCACAAATTCATTGCAGTGAATTTGAACTTGTCGGTGATCTAGCTCCCAGGACAAATAACTGATTTGAAATCTAAGTAAATAAAATTGTGTGCAAGAAGAGCTAGAACATGAGCACTTGCTTGCCTGGGGTAGATGCTGCAGGATATTGGTAAGTAGTCAGCTAAAATTCTTACTGAACTGTTAAGACCTAGTGAGGAATTTCAAGAGAATACAGAACTCCTGAGGATGCAGATATAACGAAAATGCACCATTCACAGGCTCTTCTCTACACACCCAAACCAGTGCTCACAAAACCACAGATGAGGATCCTGAAGTGCCCCCTTGTAGTTCAAGCCTGAAGAAAGTGAACAGCAGCTGCTATAGGGAAGGGATAAAATCACATCCAGATTCTCCTTGCCTGTTGCCTCTTCATAATCCTAGTCTTAGACTACTGGGAGAAGGCAACCCACACTATCACACGCAGAGCAATGCTGAAAGCCTCCTGTGTCTGGGGGAGGAGAACATAGGAAAAAACATGTACTCCAGGAGAGGAGCAAGAATATGAAGTGGGCCCAGGAATTGCCTCCAGGGGAGGGGCAGGGACACAAGAAGACCACCCCCCGAGACCCAAAGAAACAATGCCATTATAAGACTGAAGCTTAATTAGAAAAACTGTGTATACACCTATTCCCCTTTATAGGCTAAGAGCCACCAAGTTACAGGCAATAGTAGAACTCTAGTGTGGAGGGACAAGAACATGAAAAGAAAGTCTCTCAAAACATGATGTAAAGGGAAGATCTAAAGTGGCTTCAACATTGAGAAAAACTCTCTGGGCAACCAAAACTCAACCTCAAGACAAGGCAGTATTGAGGAACTGGAAGCATGTGAAGGCAACCATAACAACAACAGCTCTTAAATCTAACGCAGTTCTTAGTCACATCCATGTACATCCCCAAGCTGAAATTTTAACAGAAGGAAAGGCATGCCTATCCTCAAGCATACAGACTGCTTACCTCAGCTTCCAGGGCCCTACAGAAGACATCTCTTTCATCAAAAACTTATAAAGCAAACCCCAAGAAAGTGAGGGGAAGAAAAAACAGTGTCAAGAGAAAATGCAATCAACAGAACCAGATACACATATGACACAGATATTAGAACTGCCAGACATGGAATTTTAAAAATTGATACATTAAATCCTTTACTGAAAAGATGGATAACATGCAATATCAGATGGGCTATTTGAGAAGAGAAGTGAAACCCAGAAAGAAAAACTGGAAAGGAAAAAGTTAGAAATGAAAACAGACATGAAGAAAGACTTTTATGAGTTCATCAGTGGACTCAACACAGCTGAGGAAAGAATCAATGAACTTGAATACAGGTTAATAGAAATTATCCAAACTGAAAAAGAAAAACAATATAAGAGTAGTAGTAGTAGTAATAATAATAATGATAATAATAATAACAACAATAGTAAAAAAAAGAGCATACAAAAGCAACAAGGCACTATCAAAAAGCATAGCATATTTATATTTTACTCTCAGAAGGTGAAAAGACACTAGAAAGGGGACAGGAAAAATACCTGGAAAAACAAAAGCTGAGAGTTTTCCAAAATTAATGATAGTTATGTCACCAATCAAGGGAAATAATAAAATGACAGTAAAGCTATTGAAACCACAGACAAAGAAATATTTTGAAGGCAGCCAGAGGAAAAAGGCATTTTATCTATGAAGAAATGAAGATAAGAGCTAAAATGGACTTCTCATCAGAAACTACACAAACCTGAGGAAAATGAAATGGCATTTTAAAGTATTTCAAAAAGTTGTCAATTTACTATACTCAGAAAAAAAAAAAGTCTTTCAAAAATGAATGAGACACAACTACTTTCTCAAAAAAAAAAAAACAAAAACAAACAAACAAAAAAACCAGAGAGAGCGAGAGAGAGAACTCAATGTCAGAAGACCTATATTTAAAGAAAGAAAGATCACAGAAAGTTTTAAAGAATAAGATGCCAAAACAAGAAATAAAGAATAAGCCACCAAACAGAAACTGGGATCTATACTAAATAAAATCAAGAAGGATAAAAATAGAATTAATAAAGGCAAAATAAAATGTTCTTTATTGCTATTTTAATAGCTCTGAAAGATAACTGTCTAAAGCAAAAATAGTAGCAGTTTATTGTGTTTATAGTATTCATAAAAGTAATATGCATGATAAAAATAATACAAAGGATATAAAAGTGAAATTGGGAATAACAGCCATGTGAATGAAGAGTCTGCTGTATTTACCAAAAATACTTAACTCCATTCTTTGTGGGCCCCACTTATGTATGGAATGACTGGGTAGCCAGAATGTGGCGGTCGTGGAGAAAAAGCAGGCAGGCTTCCCATCCACTGGTTGCTCTCAGCACCCAGGCTAGACAAGGCAAAAGCCCCATCACCCTTCAGAGTCAAGGCCAGAAACCCCTCATAAAGCACGTCCAGGGAGAAAGGAAAGCCTATTTTCATGTACTCCTGCTACCTACTTTTCTTAAAGCTTTGTCATATTCCCTTGGACACTTGGAGAAAGAGCCCACACTAAGTCTCCTTGCTATCATTCAGCTTCTTTTCTGTGGCCCCAGCTCATGGACAAAAAGCCTCTCTAGGAATGAAGTCTTCAGACTCCAGACACCACGGAAGGGACAGTTTCCCATAGTTGGTTTTCCCCTCTTGCTCTCTCTTCAACCATACATACCAAAGGAGCCTGCTTAGAATACTGACAACAGAAGCTGGAAACCCAATCTTTCAGGCAACAAAAAGCTGCAAGGAAAGCTCAGGAAGGTAGAATTGAGAAAGGAACAGCTGCCGTTTTGACGGTGTGTCAAACCTGCCACGGCTGAGCGAGTCCCGGGAGCAGCCCGGCGCTGTCCAGCCCTAGGGCTGCTGAGCTGAGCTAAAGAGGTTGGCAGGTGGGAACGCGACGGGGCAGGACTACTGTGGGGGGCTTCTGAGAGGAGGCAAGGGGCAGGCTGGGGATATGACATAGACCCAGTCTTACCTCCGGAGCTACCTGCACCATTCTATCATGATCCAATAAAAACATGAACCTGGAGAGCCACCATTTGTAAGGCAAGAAGCAGCTACCTGTGTCAAATCCAGAGCTGAGGCACATGGCAAGGCCGAATCCTCCAGCAGCAACGATCTCAGGCTGGAAGGCAAAAGCTGTTGGCCTCATGGAGCTGCTCTGCAAATGCCTACTTTGCGGGGGGGGGGGGGGGGGGGGGGGGGGAA